>NC_052479.1:29014898-29101119 GCF_009730915.1 Dioscorea cayenensis subsp. rotundata | reverse complement strand
TATAAGGTTTTAAGCGGTAAACTCTCGAGTTATTAAGCGAGATATAAAATGTTAGCAGAGAGACCCAGTTTTGTTAAGCAGGCGAGAATACTTAAGCAGAGACAACAAATGTTAAGCTGTAACATCTCATTTTCTTAAGCGTCGACCCTCGTTTGTAAAAGCTGCAACCATATGTCAAGCGAAAGCGGGAAATGTACATTATAAATATTACACAAAATCATAACAATCGAAAAACTATTTAGATAGTGTATCGTCTGAAAATCATAATCAAAACAAAACCCTAGCAGAAATCTCCCTATGAGACTAACAAAACCCCGGTAGAGAAATCCCTGCAGGACTTGATATCTTCCAACAAAAGCAGGGAGCACAAAAGCAAAAGCAAAAATCTTTCTTTATGTGAGCAGGTTAACGTAAAAACCATACTCAATCACCTTAGATTACAAGCGGTGAAATGCTAGCTAGTTGCTTGAGGGGACTTCTCCTTGAGAATCTCGGGGTGGAAAGGAAAAGGCGATGAAATGCCAATTCACGGAGGCTTGGCAGTGAGACGACCCGGGAGACGACTGGAATGGAAGGCGAAGGCGTGAGTTGAGAAAAAGCAATTAAGCGGCTCCAATAAATTAGGTCTCTCGGGTTCCTCACGGAAAACACCGCTTCCTCTCAAATGGACGAGATGGTATGACCCGACTCCCATTGCAGGGCATTTTAGTCCAAAATTTGAAACTCACTCCGTTCATCCGTTACGAGGGTTTGGGGTTTGAAAACATAGACTTTAAAAGGAGGGTTTTGGGGATTTTCAAAACTAGCAGGGGTGTTTTGGCAATTTACAAACTTAAAGGGTTTTTTTGGCAATTTCCACTTTTTTTTTTTTAAAAAAAAAATTATTATATATGATTTTTGCATGCGTTTAAAGAGAAAAAAAAGATTCATGCACATGCATACAACCATGATACAAGTTTGAGTAATGCTATATGTTACAAATGAGTTTCACGAAATACTCACACGACCAAGGTGGCAGCTGGTTTTCTCTTTCCTAATCAGCATGATTAAAAATAAAAAAAAAATGTGATTTCATGGCTGGTATTATCAAACTGTGGATGTGAAAGAGTTTCTTCCAACAAAATTTAAAAAAAAAACAACCCATTCTTATTTATTTTTCCTTTTTTTCAGTCCAACAACTTCATCGTTGAAAGAGTTTCTTCTATTTTTCCCTTAAAAATAAATTAGAAAGAAAGACTGTCATCATCTTTAAAGCCAAGCATCACCATCGCCAAAAACCCTTGAACTCTCTCTCATTCTTCGCCAAGTGGTGCTTGTAGGCTTCCCCAATTCTTTTCCGCCGATCCCAATCCATGCAATTTC
This sequence comes from Dioscorea cayenensis subsp. rotundata, assembly GCF_009730915.1. Classification (NCBI taxonomy): domain Eukaryota; kingdom Viridiplantae; phylum Streptophyta; class Magnoliopsida; order Dioscoreales; family Dioscoreaceae; genus Dioscorea; species Dioscorea cayenensis. The sequence continues at coordinate 29,099,757 of NC_052479.1, read as the reverse complement.
TAGATTCTTGTTTTTAATTATTTTGATTTCGATCGGTAGTAAGAGATGCGTAACAATCTCTTCACGACAATTCGAGCTTGAAGCTCGTCGATGGATGCAAGTCTTTCGCCATCTTCACCATCCCTCCATCATCGCCATCCTCATCTCAGCACTTCAACATTGTCGTCCACCTCTCTGAAACCTCCCGTAGAAAGCTCACCTTCCTCTCCTCCACTCCAAATCCATCCAACCCTCTCTCACCACAACCAATCTCCGTCGAGAGCCCTCTTGTAGCCGAGTGAGTTGCTCGACCGTGGATAGATGTCTCATTAACGGGACGGTTGGCAACAAACTGCCACGGTGTGGTTGATGGGTTAGCGACAAGTGCAGGGTGGCGGCGCGATGATGGGCAAACGTGATGATGCGAAGATGGCATGGCGATGGTTGAAGGGGAAAAGATTAGAGGCTTCATGAAAATTACATATTTATTTTTAATCATGCCGATTAGGGAAAGAGAAAACCCGATTGCCACTTTGGTCGGGAGCATTTCGTGAAACTCATTCATAATATATAGCATTACTCTACAAGTTTAGCATGTATTTCATTTCTCTCTCGTTCATGCTCACTCTCTCTCTCTCTAGAAAAATATATATAATTTTTCTATACATTTAAAGAGAAACACATGTACGCATATGCATGCATTTCTTCTTTCCCTTGTGCTCTCTCTCTTCTCCATTGTAGAGAACTCGAGCTCTCTCAACTCTCTCTTTCTCGTGTTCATCGCTCGCTCGCCGACGAATGGTTTCGATCTCGAGCTTAGAAACCCTAGCTTCGCTGTACGTCGGTCCACCGAATCCTCTCCGCCTTCCAAGTCTAGAGCAAAGTTCTCGATCTGCTTTCACCCTCAAGATCATCGGCAAGTTCGCGGGTCATGCCAGCTGCGCCTCGCCCGATGGTTTCGGGCTTATGCTCGGCGCTGCACCGAGTCGGCCGGACGTCTATATATGCGCCACCACTTCATTCCTTCTCCAGCCGATCACAGACGCGTCACTGCTTTATTGATTGTCGAAGTGGGAAACGTATCCGAAGAAGTGGGTTGTGATCATGGAGATGGGACTCGTCTCCATCTTTCGCAACGACGTGGATCCCTACTACGGTCGGCTTTTAGCGGGAGAGTGGGATTGGACTAAATGATCGATTTGATGCGCCTAAGTTTCGATGAGGTTCGCGGGCAGTATCCGAGGGTTCTTGTGTCACGCCTCAACCCCACAGCAGGGTCACCGACAAATCGGTCGCATCCAATCGGATCGGGCCCCATTGGGTGCAAGGCCTCGCGATTTAACCTAGTCAAAGTCAACCCTAACAAGCGTAATACGAGCAGTGTCTGTAACTACAAATAGGGATAACATAAAGCTGAAAATGACAAAAATACGGCTTTTAACAGGGTCCTACAGAAATGCAGAGACAAACTAAGCAGTTTGTAAATCATAGATACAGTCAAAATATAAGCCTTACTCACGAGAAAAGTGCACTCACTAAAGATACTTGTCAAAAGCATACGACTCCAGACACCCTCCTCCCCGATCCTAGACTTTCGATCTTCTCACATGAGAATAGAATTCACTAGAGTGCATGAGCCACAAGGGCCCGATGGGATCGCTGAGAAACAATAGATAAAGCAGATACTGCAGAATAATAAATCATAATTCATACATAACGCAAAAAATACGCAGAATACAGAAATAACCAAAAATATGAAAAACACGCGTAGCAGGTCTTTTACGCATCTCTGTCAGAATAACATAAATCAATAGCGATGAGGTCGATCATCGGATCGCGAAGTCGTAGCGAATGGAACATAATATCAACGTACAAATTTGGATCTTGACTCGGGATCAGAGTGAGCGCTACTATGAGCTACATGTGACACAGGCTAGGACTTACTCTCCTAGGATAGGCGAGCCAAGAATGGAGATGTACTAAAACCACATAAATACAAAATACAGACTGAGGAAATACCGATTAAATAATGCAATCAATTAAATAAATAGATAAATAAAATAAATGACAAGTAAGTAAATAAATAAATAAAAACAACTTACTAAATAATTCAATAATTAAAAATAAATAACAACCGCAAGAAATACGGAAATACACGGTGCGAGCCTACCTGGGCTCGTAGCTCAAAAGGTCAGTTCACCAAGTCCACGAACTAGGGCTCGCTACAAAAATCCAACCAACAAAAGCTATACTTAGAATTAAGCCTTCGTCTGGCCTAACTACAACTAAACCCAAGGAAACACTAAGTAAAACACCAAACCAATCATTAAACACCAAGTTTAGATAATGAGGATTTCAAACAAAACTAGAGCATCACGCTATCTTAACCACAAAATTAAATACATAAGAAAATAATAAACTATCATGATATGATTACAAGATGTCATGCTTAGACCAAAGTGTGAATAATAATAACAACCGAATCATAAAGGCTGCATACCCAAAATTTCCAAGTTTACAAGCATGAAAACTTTTATCTAAATAGTTAAGCAATGATCAAAAAGTCAACAAGCAAGGTTTACTCCCACTCCAAAGGTTCTCATTTGCTAACTCAAAGTTTTGGATGACACATGAAAAGTAACCAGAAAATTTGACTAAGTCTACAAGCTTAACACAACCTCAAGCTTACAATCATTTACTCACAATTAAAAAGTTTCAAAGCTAACAAAGCAACAGAATAGTCATGCATATTTAAATCGGCATATGTATAAATATCACCACTAGCATGAATGATGTAAGAAAGAAAGTCACGCTTTTAACAAAATAAAATCAGAATAAAGATTAAGATCTTATGTATACTTCCATTTACACATACAGGATATATATATATATATATATATATATATATATATATACTCACAAAGCAAGATAATCAAATGAGAAACTCTCCAAAGTTAAGCATGCTGATAGAACATATCAACCAAGCTAGACACAAACAAACACCAGATAGGCTTCAAGGATGCATAAAACCAAGGTTTAAGCTTACAGGAATTATAACCAAGATAAGTATACATCTAAACCAAAAGATTAAGGTGTATGCCTCAACAAGACATGGAAACCGTACAACAAACCCACAAGAACAATCACTACCAAGTTTAGAAGAAAGATCTAACAAGAAGCTTCATCCACAAACACCCCAGATGCTAACCTGAAGCTTGAAGAAGAATTAATTGATGAAACTCCAATCTCCCTCGCCGCTGCCGAATCCAAAGCGCTGCAACTCCGAGATCCTCCTCACGGCTGGACTCTTCAGTCCAAAACTCCAAGGGAATATTGCTATTTAGAAGAAGAAGAAGGAGGAGGAAGAGAAGAAGAACATCTTGCTCTTGAGAACTCTCCCACCAACCCCGACAAGACCGGAGCTCACGGGTGAGAAGTCAGCTTGAGATGAAACTTTGTCAGGAATCCAAGGGCTCGGTCAACGGTCCACAGAGAAACAAAAACTTCGGTCAACCTAGTTAACAACCAAGGTGACAGACATTACATCTTGTCGGAGGGTTACATCAACAGGAAGAATGATCAGAGGTTGGATGATCGCCTCCGGTACTTCCTTGTTATCGGGAAGAAGACGCTTCTAAACGTCGGGCTTGCTCTTGAATCACCGGAGCTTGAGAAAATTGACAAGGTTCGGGCAGGTGTGTTTGTCGGGACAAGCATGGGTGGTCTCACAGTGTTTTTCCGATGGAGTTCAAGCTCTCATAGAGAAAGGCTATAGAAAAAATAACTACATTTTTCATTCCCTATGCAATAACAAATATGGGTTATGTATTATACTTGCCATGGATATTAGTTTTATGGGTGCAAGTTATGCAATTTCAGCTGCTTGTGACCATGATTTTCGTTGTCCTTGGTTTCCTTTCACCATCAATGCTTCTTCTATAGGTTTTCATGGGCACCATACTTGCTAGTTATTCCTCTGCTAGGCTATACAAAATGTTCAAGGGCACAGAGTGAAAGAAAGTCACATTGAAGACGGCTTTCATGTCCCGGAATTGTTTTTTGGCGTCTTCTTCATCTTAAATGAGCTTATTTGGGGTGAGAAGTCTTCTTGTGTTGTGCCTTTCACTACCATGTCTGCGCTTGTTTTTGCTTTGGTTTGGTATTTCAGTGCCTTTGGTATTTGTCAGTAGCTATGTGGGATTCAAGAAACCTGTTATTGACAATCCCATGAGGACAAACAAAATTCCAAGGCATATATCCGAGTAGGCCTGGTACATGAATCCAATCTTCTCAATGTTGATCGGAGGCATCTTTCCTTTTGGAGCTGTATTTCATTGAGATTTTTTTTTCATTCTTACTTCAAATTGGTTGAACCAGTTATACTACATTTTTGGATTCCTCTTCCTTGTGTTTCTGATCCTATCATCACCTGTGCCGAGATCACAATCGTGCTCTGTTATTTCCAGTTGTGCAGCGAATATTACTTATGGTGGTGGCGGTCCTATCTCACCTCAGGATCATTAGCACTCTATCTTTTTCTGCACTATAGGCTTCTATGCCTTCTTCTGGTTCACACGGTTGATCTATTCATCAGTGAAGATCAACTAATTGGAAAAAATACAATATGAACACCAAACTATTATCACAAAAGATCGATGTTGTGTTTGAACACCAAGACCATGTATCTGGCGCTTCAGTTTTGGATTCAATGTTTGATTTAGGTGTGACTGCAGTATTGAAATCAATTCTGTTCTAGGATCAAAATCAGGGACTATGATTTTTCCTAAACTCTACCTGTCAATTTCAACTAGTTTTGTACAATGATGCATTTGCAAAGCATCTCAAAAATAAAAATAAAAATAAAAATAAATGAAGGATGAGTGAAAAAGAAAAGAGGGAAAAATAAAAATGAAGGGTGGAAAAAAAAAGAGGAAAATAAAATGAAGGATGATTAAGGAAAAGAGAAGAGGTAAAAAAAAGAGAAGAGGAAAAAATGAAGGAAGATAAAAAAGAAGATATGAATGATGGATGAATTTATTAAGGGTGTTTTGGTAATTTTTTTTGCTGGACCTCTTTTAAAAATCCTATGAAATTCTCTAATTCCACCTTGAGGTTTAGACCCTCTTGGGGTAAAAGAGTTTTTATAAAAATTCTCTAATTCCACCTAAGTCTCGACACTCTTGGGAGTAAAGAGAAATTTTTCATAAAATTCTCTAATTCCACCTAGAGGTTTAGACACTCTTGGGGTAAAAGAAATTTTATAAACTTCTCAATTCCACCTTGAGGTTTAGATATTTTTGAGGTAAAGAGAATTTTTCATGAAATTCTCTACTTTCACCTTGAAATCATGACACTCTTTGATAAAGAGAAATTTTCATAAAATTTTCTAATTCTACCTTGAAATCTTGACATTCTTGGGGTGAAGAGAAATTTTTCATAAAATTCTCCGATTCTACCTCAAGTCTTGACATTTTTTAGGGTGAAGAGAAATTCTCATAAAACTCTCTAATTCCACCTTGAAGTCTTGACATTCTTGGGATAAAGAGGAATTTTTCATAAGATTCTCTAACTCCACCTTGAGGTTTAGACACTTTTGGGGTAAAAAGAAATTTTTCATAAAATTCTCTAATTCCACCTTGAAGTTCTGACACTCTTGGGGGTAAAAAGAATAAAAAGAACCTCTCTAAAATCCTCTATGAACTCTCATTAAGATCTTTGACACTCACCAAGGTGAAAATAAAATTTTTAAGAATTTTTTTCTTCAAGCTCACTTCGAGGTCTTTTGATGTTCATTGGAGTGAAAGAAAAAGATGGAATGAAAAGTAGAGTAAAAAAAAAAAAATTTAAGTGAAAGGAAGGGTTAAAAAAAAAAAAGAATGAATGAATGAATGAATGAAAATTTCACAAAAAAAAATCTCTTGTCAACCCTCATTAAAAAGTTGGCAAAGATTTCTTACCCATTGTGAGGTCTCTTTCGCAAAAATGAATTGGAGAACTCAGTTGATGACTTAGTTAACGGAAAACAAGTTCATAATTACACTTGAGATCTATTTTAAAAGCAAGTCAATATTGTCAAGTTAATGACCCAAATCATGTTGAAGGCCATGACTTGAAGATTTGATGATTAAGGCTCCAAAGCATCAAAGAGTCAAGACCAAAATATCATATAAATAACAAATGTAACTTTGAAGTCTTAAGATATAAAAAAATTCAAAGACTTAAGGAGTTTCACAAGTTAGAAAGCTGAAGATGTTACAAGCGCAAAGAGCCAAAGTTTTCAGTGATAAAAGAAACAAAGACGACCAAGTAGGCAACTCATCAATGCAAAGTGGCCGCAGCTTGAGAGCTAAGCAATGTGTCAAGATACAACCCACATAAAAAAAAGAAGAAGAAACCGAAGAAGATCACATTCACAGAGTTAAAAGGGTCTTCCGACATACTTTTAGTAAAGGAGTTAAGAGCGTCAACCAAGTCCAAAAAAAAAAAGTCTGAAGAGCATGATAAAAATAGCTCTCTTAAAAAAAATCTCTCGTCAAGCTCTCTCTTAAAAAATAGCTCTCCTAACATTTTTTTGTGTTCTCTCCCATGATCATGTGTTCATATGCATCTTTGAAACTAATTAAGAAAAAAATTAATTTTTATGTTTGCTCAATCGTTTCTCATTCACATTTGTTTTTTTAATCGGTGGTTTCTACGTGACATCATCCGGGGTAATTAATATTAGTGGGTTTGCCTTTAATGAAAAACCATGAACCTCAGCAATCATCCGAAATATGAAAAATAATTAAAATTTAATTTGTGATCCATATTTTTTTAACCGATCAATTTTAATTAAAAAGTCGGGTAGCCCACAACAACAGTATAAATCTTCAGTATTTTTTTGATGTGCCTTATTGGAAATGGTGCCAAGTTTACTTGAAGATTATTTTTATTATATTTTTATTTATTTATTTGTTACTTTTAATCAAAAATGTATTTTGGTGACCTATATATCTTTGGAAGGAAATATTAAGAAAAATGCAAGAGTAATAGTTGAATGTTAAAAATATTATATATATATATATATATAATTTGCAAGTTTTTAACTTTATTGTAATACATATTTTATAATATAAAAAAGTAATAATATTTATAATTCTTAACTAAAAAGAAAATGCACTAACAAATGATTATTAGATAAGTATTATTTTTATTAGTAAAAATTCATATAATTCAAGCACCAAGTACCTGTGAAGGACATTATATATTTGCCACTATTGTATATCTGTTTGTTTTTCTCAAGAAAATGCAAAGAAATCAAGGAAAATTTACAAGTCATCTGGTTGTGAATACATCCCCGAATCAGACTCGATCGGTAAAGATGGTGGCGTTCCAGGTGGAATGCAGGCGGCACCATGTTCTCCGGCGCAGATGCACAAAGCTTCTGCATCCTTGATTATCCGATCCAAATCGATTTTGCCACTGAGTTCATTTATGAACTTCAGCAGGGTGTCAAAATCCATCTGCTCGCCCATTATTTTACTACGGTATTTCTTCAGTATGGCAACACAGATATATAAGTGGAAGTGCTCCGAAAGATAATGTGTCCATAATACCTCCCACAAACGCATTATTCTCTCGTATTCAAATTCCCTGGACATCGATGTAGTAAATGATATCATTTTAAGGAAATATAGTAGATAGACAAGTGAAATTTGAGTATTTATCTTGCAAACCCTCGATGTGAAAGAAATTGTATGCTTCATTAAGTAAATTTTACGTACCTTTTGAACTGTATGAGTATCCAGCGGAAACAGAAGAAGTAGTTCAAGCAATCTGATTGCTTCAAGTAATTATGCAGTGGGGCGTCTAATAGTTCAACCAACTGATGCAGACAACAAACCAATCTTCTATTAGATGTGAAGTGCGGTAAATTCTTAATCGGAGTTTTTGAATGTCAAATTCTAAATTCCTTGTTTATATGCGGATATAACGTAGTTTAACTCATGTTCTTAACCTAATATGTCTTGCACCATCTTCTCCATCATTTCACTTCTGAAAATGGTTAAAACTTGATCTCAATTGTGATACTTTGAAGAATGACTCTGACCTATATTTAAGCCTGCGTTGTCATTTTAATGTATGGTACTAAAACATTTAAACATGCCATTACTTCATAGTTAATTGCTTCTTGGAAACAAAATGAACAATTATGTGGTCATTTCATGTATGCTACTAATGACTTCCTGACCTACTTAAAGCTTGGGTTGTGTCAAAAGCATGTTTCATGTCCTAATAATTATTATTAATGTCAAAATACTAATTGATTTTATTTATTGAGATCACAGTGTGATATTTCCTTGTGTTGTATAAAAACTAGAACAGACGTCACACATCTAATATTGGAACGGTAACAAATTTATACCGAAAAATTAACCAAAAAAATAAAATAAAATAAAATTGTCTCTGACCTTAGATAGAGCGAAAAGTTGTGAATGCATGCCATTTTGATCACGGTTAAAATTTGGCCCGAGACGTTCCATCAATGCAACGAAACACCAAAATGCTTCAGATTCATCCTCCATTACAAATAATATTGGTGACAAAAGGTCACTCATACCCTGCAACCCAATTGTCATTAGGCTTCACAGGACAACAGTGGAACCAACTAGTCAATGTTACAAATCAAAGATGAAAAGAATAGTACCACAGGGCAAGCATCAATAACACTATCCCTGGCCAGTAGTTCATCAATGATCAGGTTCTATGTTTTCTAAGAAATTATTCATGCCATAAGTCAAACCAGCCATGAAAAGGTAATTTATTGAACTTCAACTTCTCAGGTTACTTTTCATAAGACTTTTAAGACCAAACGATTCATAATGTCCGAATCAGACATCCAATTTTTAATCGATTGAGCAGAACATTGCCATCTTTTAACCATCCAATTGAGGTGGTTTCATACACACACATCTCTGTTGTAATCTGCTTATCAGGTGCGGTTCTACCCAGATTCAACCTAACATAGATATGGATCAAAAAGCGGCCAACCAAGTAAGGTTTCACCTAAGGCTTCAAACCATGTTCAGGACAAAGGCAAAGTACAATGACATCAAAATGGCAAACTATGTAAAATTTTAAATGTTAAACATCACGATAGACGATCTGAAATATTTAGTAGCACAAATAGTGTTAGCATATTGGAGTAGAAGATCAGAGCAAACCAAACTTATAGAGATGTCTCATTACATAACACAGCTTTTTACTAATGACTCGAAATTAATGGGCAGCCACAAGCACAAGTGTGATACATGCAAGATCTAGTAATAAGCCTCCAGAACATAAGTATTGTGAACAAGAAAATGAAAGCACACTACTATATGCACATCTTCTATTAAGTTCTAAATCATACCTGGCAGTATCCAAGGTCAAAATTGTAGAATGAATACGTCAGAAGTATGTCATGTAAAAGAGCCACGTTTGGATTATCATCTCCGTCAAAGTAAGAGATAGATCTGTCAGTTCGTACCTTGACAGGCAAAACAGAGAAATTAGCAGTACACAGTTATAATTTTAATAAAATTTATGAGCTCTCAACATTTGACCTAGTACATGAATACATGAGTGCATTTTTTTATTATGGTGCATTACCACATCCTTCTCAATCAGGCCTTTCCTCTCCCTGAATTTTGTAAATCTTTTCGCTTGTGCTGGGGAAATACTCTGCACATTTACAAAATCATGGCAAAGCATGAACTAAGCAAATAGTTAATAATAGACATTTCTATAGCTAATTGGCCAAGATTCATTTTAGAGGTAAAACCAAGTCAAGAACAATACACACAAAACAGTTCTACCTCCCTACAAAACGCTTCCATGTATGAGCAAAAGATAAAATATACACTGATAACACAGTATGGTAGCAGTATGGTTGAGAAGTGCGTGATACGGAGGATTATCTGTTGTGCTGCGTAGATCTATGCAATAATTCTATACAGCCATGTTACTATTTAATTAATGGCTTGCTGGCCAAATTCTATACTTTAGTACTTGCTAAAAAAATATATTTTCAATAAACAAAAACAACAAGAATCTCATTAATAAGCTTTTTCTGTATTTTAGTTCAAAAATATATATTCATGGTCAAACTAACTAGATGTTGTTATAAACTAAATTAGCTTTCTAGCAAAGAAGTTGCATTTTATATCTGAGCGAGCAACATTTGTTGAGATCATCAGAATTGAATTAGAAGTCAAACATGTTAGTTTGCTCTTTTAGTATGAAAATAAAAACTGAAGGATAACATCTGAGTGAACAAGGGAATTTCCCGTATGCAACAGTACGCACATAAATAATTATGTTTGGACACGCAATTGTTGTTTGGTCGTGCTATCATTAAAAAATTGTCAATAACGAATCAGGAGCATAATATATCTCATAAGACAAATGGAAAAATTAGCATAACAAACCTGCCACTGAGATTTTATAGTTTCGTACTCTGATTTCTTGACTGATGCAAGATATTCCCTCTCAGCATCTGTTGACTCATATGTATGGTATCCCAACAAAAATTTCCAAACCTGTGAAAAATTCAACCCCCTAAATTTGCAAACACATCCTATGATAATAAACAGAGTATACTATTCAACATGCACCGGATAATAAATAGTAAGCAGCTGACCTCTTTTCTCAAGCTAAAATCAACTCCTCCATAGAAAATTCTCTTTCTTAATGTCTTGGAATCCATTATACGGCCTTCAGAATCTAAGAAAGCCGCCCACTATCACAGCGTCTAAAAGTGAGTACCACGTGCATAAAATAGTACAACTTCATAGATATGTATCAAATGATTGTTCTACACTGTTTAATTGACATTGTCAAATGATTCATCAACTAAAGTTCAGGTCATCTTTTTGGAAATAATTAAAAGGCACATCTACAGTCCAGTCATCCAGGCCAGGAAAGAGCTTTTACCCAAGAAGAAAAGAAAATATAACCAGATATTTGATGAAATGGAAAGGCACAAAAATGTGGGCAATAAACATTGGTGAAGGCATTTATGTAGATGTCTATGAGTTTGATATTCCAAAGTATTTAGCACCTAAAAATATACAAGTGATTGTGCATGACAAGAATGCATACCAGAGTATCAAAACATGAGAAAATTTGCTTATTTCAGAGAATAAATTCGAGCAAGAATAATTATGCTCCATTTAACCTACATATGCTCATTCATGAATGTCATTCCATCAAATTGAACTGCCACAAAATTATGAAAGGAATATAATGCTCCTCCTGAGTATAAGTATGAATGGCCATTATATGATTTACTGCCAAACACATTTTCAGAAAGTCTTCACAATTCCTGCAAGGATAATTAGGTATTTTCTTTTCCTCATAAGGTAAAAAGGATTCAGTAATAATGTGGGGCCAGAGGTAAATGATTTTAAGAATTAAAAGAACACAATGTAATCTGTCAAGATCCTCTCTTCCTAAAATTGATCCAGTTCAAACAGCAAACAAAAATTTAAGCCAAAACCATAAGATAAATTGAAGTCAGAATGATAAGCAAGATTCAAGACCATCTAGCTCACAATAACTTCAAGAATAGATTATGATTTTTACATGAACAATATGAAAGCATATATCTAAATCCAACACCTAGCAGGGCCTCAGAGGTTAGAAGCAAACATACCTCTTCAAAGTTCATTGGCGGTTGCCGAGGTTTTCCCCATACTAGACTACTTTTGTCCAACTGCAAGTGAAATGAATGAAATTAATTATGCTTCATTAATAAATAATAGTAAGAACATTTAGCTGATGATGACATGTAAAACAATTAGCCACACAATCAAAAGACCATTAAGAATTTGTTTATTAATGAAATGCACAATTATAACATGTGGCCCTTATGGCTACTATTTTGATCTGCAAAAATATAAAAAAAACATAGAGAATAATTGCTTTCTCCTCTCGTCTTTCATTAGTGAAGCCAATGGCCAAAAAACATGCAAAATATATGCATTTGGATTTAGAACATGCCATCTTAGTACCCTTAACTACAACTACTGCAGAAAGCAAGTCAGCTGGGCAGGTAATGCAACTATTAAGATACAAAAACCATAATTACATCTCTCCTGGAATATATTATAATAGAAGAAAATTATGTGTGCATGTTAACAGATGACATCAGCAGAAGCAACATAAGCTTAAAATCAGCAGAAACAAGCAACTGAGGCAAGCTAAATACTAAAAGCAAAAGAGAGAAAGAAAACTATGAAGATCAAATTGAATGTGCATCACAAAAATACAAAATAAATCAGTTTTTAAGCATTTTTGTTAATATCACCTTTTTAATTCATTTACAAAACATAATTATTATTTAAAAAAAAAAACACTTTTATCTTCTTGCTGACCAAGGACTTGCAAAGTAAACAATGCATAGGAATTTCTAACCTACAGGGAACAATATGCGATCACAAAGCAGTCAAGCATATTACACACACACAAAGTTAAACCCAAAAAACAGTTGGATGTGCCCTTTGCTTAATGTAATTCACAATAAAGTCATGTTAAAACTGTTCAGAAATATTATCTTTTGTATTCTTAAGGTAACTCAAGACTAAATTCATGTTACCACTAATTGCAATTTATAATCCTGAAAACCACAACGGAAGGATGAGCAAGTACCTCCAAAGGATCTGGTTCTACCACAGCATCATTTGAATGTGATTGCTCCTCACTTGGCTTACTGGTTGTTGGAGTCAGTGCTGGTGATTGTTTTTGCTGTTTTTTCTCAGATGCATCAAAACTATTGCCTTGATTTTCACGGAAGATATGCGAGGTTGTTTCATGGGCACCCAACTTGGTAACTAATGAAAAATCCTCCAATACTTGAAGAGATAAATCACGTGCAGGATCATGAGACTTGTGCTTGCGCCTCCCACTATATTCGTAGAAGTATTAGGCTGGTATAGTATTTAGTACCATTTAACCTCTCAGAATTTTCAAACAAGGGAACTGAACTTGATAAATTTTCTGATGGTGCCCCGTGCTAGCAACAGATAGAGCCATTGGCAACGCAGAGATGACAAGCTTCTCTGCAACAAAGAAAAGCTTGACTAGTTTGAACTGCACTTGTAGATGTATAAAACCAGGTATACCAATAAATTTTAATAAACATTATAAAAAGGAAATCAAGATGTACAAATCAAATTATTGAGGCGAAATATATGACTGACTCTAAGTATGTGGCCAAAGGCTAATCTAATCATTTGGAAATCTCCTTTTTCTTCTGTAGGAGGAAAAACATATACTGTCACTTGTCAGTCAGAAAAGCTGGTTCATAAAAATCAACAGAATTTATGCTACACCATTTAAAAATAAAATAAAAATCTGAGCATTATAAGTTTGGTCTCAATAATCCAAAAATAGTTATCATTTGATATACATACAGGCAGATTTAGACTAGTTGGTGAGAAAATGGCAAACAAAACATGCAAATCTGAACATATATGATGAGATATTAAAAATATATGGAAGAACACAAAATTGAAGCAGAAGCAAAAACATTTGCTGCTTTAAGTGACCTTTCACATAGAATTTTGCTCAGGTTAAAAAAGCTAAATAGCTTGAATTCAGAGAAAATTTGGCCTGATGAAGATCAGGTGAGTTGATATAGAAGCAGCTGAAGAAACCTATGATGACAGTAACTACCAATTGGAGTCCAACAGACGAGCAATTTCACACTCAAATGTAAGGAAGAGCAACTTAATCATACATTTCATTAGACACAACAAATATGAGATGGTTAATCAAGTTAATCTTAGGGATAACCATAAAGCGGTGGCATTGAAGATGTATCGATGAAATGGAATAATCCTCAGACAATTTCTCATGTTTACATTTCATGCAATAAATTACATAAGACAAAAAAATTCAGATCATTATCAGTAGAAGGTTGCTGCATTAAAGAGAAGATATTGAACATGAGAAAGCACACACCTGAAGAGGGTCCTGAAAATTATTCACGAGAAAAACATTTGCATCATCTGCAGACCTGAAAACATTCTATACATAAGAACTATGATAAGCAGCCTTGTCAAAATGATAGACATGAGGAAATATACATGAAAGAACCATAACATGGTGAGATGAGCTGCCTAGGCAAAGTAACTCAGAAAAATATAAGAAGGTATTTTTTGAAACAAATTAAAGGGGTCAACCTCACAACATGAACATGCTGCTTCAGTGTTGCCAGAAATTCACGGAGCCCTCCACTGTAGAAATAAAGAGGGGGAAATGCCAGTCCTGCAAGGGCAAGAGCAAATAGCTAGAAAACCAAGAACACTCAAAGCATCTAATAACAAAACAAGGAAAAAAAACCATTTCAAAAAGAGGGAACCAATGATAAGAAAGTCCATAATGGTATTGGCATTCAAAGCTTATCTAGCGCCAAGCTCTCAAGGCAACAAATTTAACATAGACCATAGAGATGAACCCTAGGGCTGTAACCTTAAAAATTTTTCTCAGATTGTTGTGCTTATAGCTCATACTTTGCAAATAGGAAGCCAAATTCCAAGACATAAGCCACTGGCAATACAAAGTCTTGATGATACCCTAGTGTGCAGCCATCATATTCCTTGCATGTAAAGTTCTTCTCCATTACATGTGCTAATTGACTTTCTTTAATCCATTTTTAAGAATGATTCCCTTACAGCTAGCAAACAATTGTACCACAAAGTTTTTAATCCCATACTATGTAAAGTCCTTCATGCATGATAAAAGGATAGTTTCGCACTTACAACCCTCACACTCCATTTTCCTCTTCTATAGTGGAAAGTAAATTTAGCCAACTGAATCATATCAGTGCTTAGGTAAGAGGGGCCCAATAAACTACATAAATAGCTTACCAAAAACTGAGCAAATAGACAATTATATTCCCCAGTGAATTACTCTAATATCTCTCAGGAATAGCGCTAAATATTTGGAAGTTATAGTGTGCTTGCAAAGACATAGCATAAAAAATAGAAAAGATGTATACACAAACATAAAGAAATATCATAAAAAATGACCAAATACTCCGCACACTATTTGGTGCAATACATAAACAAAAATTATTGTAAAAAATGTCTGAACATACTATGGCTTGCACAGAAAAAATAAATAAATCAACCACATCATTACCACAAAGAAAACTAAACTATTATAAAGCAAAGCAAATAAGAAAAGTAATATTAAATCCACTTAAAATCAACAGATCATCTGCTACCTGATGACAGGATTACAATCATGTATGGCCAACTCAAAGTCGGGGTATGCCTACGAATGGAACACACCTCACTTAAGGGTACTGGTGCAATAGTATACAGGTTTCTATCTGCAAATTGTGAGACAGCAAGAGGGTTAACACATCAAAAGCCGACGCATAATAAACCATACAGCCATATTACATCAGCCTAACCTTTCTCTGATAAACCAGAGTTTGAGCTCTGGCCCAGATGATCAGGCCCATCAGGATATGGTTTGTAGGGCACCCATGTCTGCCAACAATACCAAGATCAATTTAGGATGATCATATAGCACCTATTGTTAGTTTGAAATGGGAACCCACGAATATAGCCAAAAATGATCTATAAACCCATTAAGAAAATGAAAATAAAAGCATGCAACAGTTTTAATTCACAGACGAAGCTATTAGGCTAACAGCATATTTCACATACACCCACACACAGGCATGGCATGGAAACTGGAGAAAGTATATGATACTTAAATAATACCCCAAAAAACAAGAATCTCACAGCACAAGCTTACAACAAATAACACACCAAAAAAAAGAAGAGAAGTGATACCATAAGTCCCATAAATTATCAATAACAAATTATGAGGTGCAGCAAGCCCAAAAGTATTAAAAGATAACAAGAATCATTCCAAACGCTCACATTACAAGCACATTCAAAGAAGCAGAAAAACTAAAATGAAGAAAAAAGATAAAAACGATAAAAAAAATAAAAAGCTAAGACACCATGAGCAGTTGCTGACAGCTCCTCTAATTAACTCTCTAAGAAAATAAAAATTAGCAAATACAGCCATAAATCTAAGGGAAAAAAACAACATATTCATTGTTCAACCTTAAAAATCCAAGAACTTTATTCACCTTCAAGAAACTCACAGCATTAAATCTAAAGCTCTTAAAAACAATACAGTCACAAAATACAAACAAAGTCTAAAAACCTAAACAGGACAAGAAGGTTCAACACTGGAAAACACAAAAATACTACTACTACATCATTCCAATAATTTCCAAAACTTTGTTTTTCTAACAAACAAAACAATAAATCCTAAGTCAAGGCGATGGAGATTATAATCACTCAAAAAAGGAAACCAAAAACCATATATATATAAAGAAACCAATGATAACTTGATCAAACAACAGAAACAACAGAAACAACAGGATCAAACCATGAAAACAGATTCTCCCTGCTTGACAAGCCTCAACCGGCCGCTGATCCTCTCGGAACCGTACTGCGTGGGATGGATCGTGACATTATCCTTGGAATACACCACCTCCGATGCTTCATGCTCATTGAACCCGCTCGTCATCCCAGGATCACCCCCAAACACGCTTCCCCAAACCCCTACAAAAAAATCCACCAAATCGATCGAGAAAACACATCAAACGATGCGAAATCAATAGGGAAAAAGCACGAAACGGGGATGAGATTCACCTGTTGCTGGGAGGCAGCGTAGTCGGAGTCGTCGGAGAGGTCGTTGAACTCAGGTTCGTGCATCGCCGGAGGGATTTCGAAGGAGAAGTGGGAAAGATGGAGAAGATGAAGATGAGAAGGAGAAGTGTCCTTCGAGTTCGGGTCGTTGGTTTTCTTGGACGATGAGAGTTCAGAGTCAGGGTTTGCTTAGCCCTCGAAGGAATCAAACGGTTTAAAGGAAAACCCGATAACCCGATAATTTTACAATCCGAAACCGTTTACAAATGACATAAATAAATTATTTAAATAATCACTCAACTTCACTATATTATAAAAAATTTAAATTGAGTACCATCACTTTAAATTCCCTTTTTATTTAGTTATTTGTAAGTAAGTGAAAATGCTGTATTTTCAATTTCACGTCATTCTCGTTTTGGTTTGGTGTATCTAGAAATCTGACCATTCTTTTATTTGTTTAATTTGATATAAATATAGGGGTGAGATTACCCTATTATCCAGTATTATTATTAACTATTTAATACATTTCAAAAAATAAATAATTTAAATTAAAATAATAATTTAATTTAAGTTTTAAATTAATTAATTGATTTAATAAAGTATTTATTACATCTAAAAATAATTAAAAAAACTTAAATAATTAAGCTAAATAATAATCATAAACTTAAATAATTAACCACTAACTCAAAATAATTAATTTAACTCTTCCTACCTAGTATTAGCACTAATGTAAGAAAAATAATTAATTAATTAATTTAATGATAATTTTATTAAATTAAAAATATATAATATTCTTTAATTTCATATAAAAATATTTTCGTAATTAAAATTAAATACAAATTGATATATTTTAAATAAAAGATTAAATTTAATAAAACATAAATAAGTATAAGTTTAATTATGTGAATAATTGATTACTATGTAAGTTTTCATCTTTTTTTAATGCTTAATGTGGAGAATGAAGAATTGTGATTTTAATCCAAATGTTTTGCTGTATTTCAACTTACAGCAAAATTTGTTATAAGTTGAAATGCTGCAAAAGTACACAAAACTGTAAACTTTTTTACATGTAAAAAGCGATTTCACAAAGAAACCAAAACGACACTTTTTATATATAAAACTATTTACATTACAAATTTACTTTACAGTTTAGTTATAGGTAACCAAAACGAGTCCCCTTAATTGGTTCATCCGAACTAACTTCAGTTAATGATATACTAATATAACATGCCATATGGATATTTTTATTTTTAAAAAAATAATCAACTAATAAAACTAACTTTTTCATATAAATCAAATAAATAAGGGATAATTTGATTTTTTTGAATTGTTTAGTATTGCAGCAATTTTTATTTAATCTGATTTTTTTCATCCTCATGACTTACTAATATGGCAAGAGAGCATGCCATAGCATGCCACATTAATATGTCATTAATAGAGTTAGCATTAATGATCTAATTGAACTTGAATCAAAAGTTAAGTGACACAATTGAAATTTTTTATATTTTGGTGATTTAAATAGGAGTGAGCGAATAATTAGGTAAGTATTTAAATAAGTGGAAATTGCCAAAAACACCCTGTAAGTTTGCAATATTGCCAAAAACACCCCGTTAGTTTTGCACTCCCCAAAAAAACCCCTTCCTTTGAATACAATGATTTTTTAAACCCCCCAAACATCTAACATTGATTGATAGAGTTAATTTGGAATTTTTTGACTGAAATTGTCCCTTCGTGGGAAGTTGTGGCAAGTGTGACGAGGGTTTGACTATAATGCCCTTTAGGGTGCAATGAGCTTTCTATTTAAAAATGAAAGCTTTCTATTTAAAATATAGAGGTATGAGGTTCATTTAAAAATGAGTTTCTGCTTTAAAAATGAGTTTTCATGTTTAAAAATGAGTTTTCTATTTAAAAAAATGAGTTTTTTGTTTTAAAAAATGAGTTTTTCATTTAAGAAATGAGTTTTGCTTTTAAGAAATGAGGGTTTCGTTTAAAAATGAGTCTCTGTTTAAGAAATGAGTTTTCTGTTTAAGAAATGAGGTTTCTGTTTAAGAAATGAGGTCTCTGTTTAAGAAATGAGTTTTTTGTGGTGTATTTATCACTCTGAAATCTCTTTATTGCGATTAGATTTGGGCACGATGAGACAAAGCATGCACTCACAATCGCGATCACGTTAGCGTGAAAAAAATGGGATTTCGAACCCTAGAATTTTGATCTCTACCTCGATCTAGATCTCGATCTTGCTGAGAGAAAAAGGTGCAACCTTTCATACCTTCGCTCGACGTGACGAGGGAGCATGCGGTCTTCCCGAGGTCGACGGCAGAAGAAGATGAAAGAGATGAGGTCGACGCTGGGGAAGGCGATGAAGACGAAGACGAAGACGGCGAGATCGAACCCCTCACTCGGCGTCGCTTCCTCCCTCCGTTCTCGCCAGCGACTTAGGCACCATGGATCGAACCCCGAATGATCCCTAACCCCTAACCCTATTGCTATCCATGTTGCGGTCTCCGCGATCGAGAATGGTTCGTTCGAGTTCGGCCCGTCTTATCAGGCGTCGCCATCGAAGACCTCACCACTCCGACCTCGAGGAGCGTCGCCAGCCGGATCGCCATCGCCGACAAAGATTTCTCCTTTAAGACCTCACACGCAGGCGAGCCTTCGAGATCGCTCGCGGATCCGAGCAGCGGACTCAAGCGTTCGCGCGAGATCGTGACGATGAGATACTCAATGTCCCCTACTCAATGAGGTTTCTGTTTAAAAATGAGGTCTCTGTTTAAAAATAAGCCTCTGTTTAAGAAATGAGTTCTCTGTTTATATGCTTGTTTGTCTTTGTTTAACTATCGATGTTTCGTTTAATATATTGCGTTTACGTTTAAAAAAAGTGCTTAAATATCGTTGTTTCTATTTAAATATGTACAGAGTCGCAACCTTTCGATGCCTTACGCTCGACGACGAGGAGCATCGCGGTCTTCCCCGAGGTCGGCGAGCGAAGAAGATGAAAGAGATGAGGTCGACGACGGGGAAGGCGATGAAGGCGAAGACGAGACGGCGAGATCGAACCCTCATCGGGCGCCCGCTTCCTCCCTCCGTTCCCGTCGTCACCGAGCTTAGGCACCATGGATCCAAACCCTCGAATGATCCCTAACCCTAACCCTATTGCTATCCATGTCGCGGTCTCCGCGATCGAGAATGGTTCCGTTCAAGTTGACTCGTCTTATCCGGCGTCGCCACCGAAGACCTCACCACTCCGACCCCGAGGAACATCGCCTAACGGGATCGCCAGACGCCGATAAAAGATTTCTCCTTTTAAGACCCCACACGGCGAGCCAGCTCGAGATCGCTCGCGGATCTGGAGCTCGAGCACTCAGCGTCTCGCGAGATCGGCGACGATGAGATACTCAATGTCCCTACTCAATGAGGGTTTCGTTTTAAAAAAATGAGGTCTATGTTTAAAAATAAGCTCTCTGTTTAAGAAATGAGTTCTCTGTTTAAGAAATAGTTATCCGTTGATATGCTTGTTTGTCTTTGTTTAACTATCGATGTTCTGCATTTAATATATTGCGTTTACGTTTAAAAAGTGCTTAAATATCGTTGTTTCTATTTAAATATGTACGAGTGGCCAAGATTAATTGGTTTTTATATCCGGGGATTAATTTATCACGTAAATATTTGTTTTTTCTGTTTAAATATTAATGTTTTAGTTTTAAAAAAATGAGTTTTTATGTTTAAAAATGAGGGTTTCTGTTTAAGAAATGAGTTTTACTGTTTAAGAAATGAGTTTTTATTTGAAAAATAAACTCTGCTTTAAGAAATGAACTCTACGTTTAAGAAATAAGTTCTCTGTTTAAAAATGAACTCTCTGTTTAAGAAATGAGTACATGCAAAAGGAATGCAAAAAGAATGAAAAATGTACGTCAAAAAGATTTAAGAGGCAATGATGGAATTTCATAACTGCAGGGGTAAAAGGAAGTGAAACAATAAAGGAAGGGGTCTGCAGGGTATGCAAAACTCACAGTGTTGCTTTGAGAAGTTTTGAAATTATCGAGGGGTAGCATGTAATTTTTCCCTTTAAATAATTTAGTTTTTATCCCACACCCTGTAAAATAGAGAAATTACTAGTCACTTCCTCTTACCTCACAATCCCTCTGTTAATTACCATTTCCCCCCTTTATTTATGGTAAAATAATTTATATTGTGTTAAATATTTTATATAAATTATAAGACTTTCTCCTATTTCAATATTGTTACTTGAGTTCATTAGAATCATTACATGAATTTTTTTTTTACATCATACTTCCCAATTTTTAACAAAAACGTATAATCTCTGAGATAAAAATCCTCAACAATAATTTTACTTAATATTCATCAAATGACAACTTTGTAAAGCAACCCGCCCTTACCAAAAAATTCATAAGAATATAAATCTCACCAACCATTCTCAAAAATAAACCCCTTTTATCAATCATTTCAAATATAAATATATATGCAATTATTAAACAATCATTTATACAAAAAGATATGGACTAGAGACACAAGTTAATATTTCTATTTTATTAAATTTTATACTAAATAAACCAAACAAACCAAATAAGCACACTTAGTACCAAAGCCAGAACAGAATTCACATGTTATATTAGAAGAAAAAAAAAAAGAAAAGAAAAAAATACTACAATTCAAAGGAAGAAAGAAAAAATGTATAAATATTTCCACACACTCCAACAAACCACATTCCATAGAACCAAACATTTGCAATCAATCAGCAGCACCTTCACACTCAGTTGCATTTTGAAGTTCTACACTCCCCTAATCAAATATCGAAATCTAACTAACATGTTCATCAACTTCAGTTAGAGAACTAGACTCCATTTTTAACATCCAACTTGGAATCCTTCTCCTCTGATATACACTCTGAACTATTACCATCTTGACCTGATAATCCTTCACAATTCCCGGCAACTGCAAGCTCAGGCTTGAAAAATAACATCGTTCTCTAGATTCAGTAGTTTTTCTGAATTTTCCTTTCAGCATATCCACAACCTCAAGCATTGACGGTCTGCGTTCGGGTTGGTTTTGCGAACAAATAAGTGCTACAATCACCATTCTCTTCAGTTCTGACTCTATGAAGTTGCCGTTGAGCTTTTGGATCAGCAATCTCTTTGAATTTACCTTCTTGAGCCAATGGAAGTGCCCACTCGGTGATTGTTCGCTTTGACGTTGGGCTCAACTTTTCTATCGGTTTTTTTCCACTGACAAGCTCCAAAAGAACTACACCAAAGCTGTATACATCACAACTCTCTGAGGCTTTGCCTAACATGGCGTATTCGGGAGCAAGATAGCCTAGTGTGCCTTTGACCTTTGTGGTAACATGAGTTGCACCGTCTGGAACAAGCTTCGCGAATCCAAAATCAGCAACTAGTGCCTCAAAGTCGGAATTTAGCAAAACATTGCTTGCTTTAATGTCTCTGTGAATGATGTGAGGGGTCGCACTATGGTGAAGATAGCTGTAGAAGGAGTGAAAATTCAGAACAAACCGTCAAAAGAAATTGAGTTTCAATATTTAGGATCAGAGACAGTTCAATAATTAGATAGAGTTCAGCTCAATTTATTAATTTTCCAGAAAAGCAACAGCAGAAATTTAATGAAGAAATATCTTTGATAAACTTTGAAGAAAATGGTGTTAGAATTTGTATTCATGCACCAAGCACTAAATTACTAAAGAAAGGTCTAATTGAAGCTACAGACTTACGCTATACCCTCAGCAGCTCCAATGGCAATCATCATTCGCCTGCCCCAATCAAGAAGACATTCTGCGGAATGTTGCCCGTGGAGATGTGAAAGCAGACTCAAATTTGGCATATAGTCATAAACAATGAGACGTTCTTGCCCTTCAGCACAGTATCCACGTAAGCTGAGAAGGTTTTTTTGTGCCTAACTCTGGCCAAAATCTCAACCTCAACAGCAAATTCCATTTCGGCTTTGTTGCTCCATACCTTTAAGCCTCTTTACAGCAATCTGCAACCCGATGAAAAATTAAGGGACAAAAATTTACATGATGAAAATACTCTGCATTACCCTAACTAGGGACAACAATTGGGTAAAAACATGTGATCAAACTGACAAACAAACAAACATGACATAATTTGGATGAAGCAGCATCATTCTGTATTGCGATAATTTTTATATCTTATTAAACTAACAATAAAAATAAATGATGTGATGGACTATCCACATATGATGTAAACACATATTAAGTTATAGAATCATCACAAAAGAATTAAGCATCTTTAAAATCTAGGTAGCTGTCATGGTGTCACCAAAAGAAATTTTTTTTACAAATCTAGATAGCATGAGTGTAGATATATATATATATATATATATATTAATCCTGATGGAGATGAGTTTAGGATACTAAACTAGCCTAAAAAAAATTCCCAATTTTCAGTGCCTATTAAGCATCTCATCAATCATATTCACTGGTTGTTCTTTCTTGATGTTTCAGCATTTAAGAGTGTTCAGTATTCACCCACATTGCCTATTAAGTGTTTTCAGGAATGTGCTGCTTATTTCTACATGCATGCTAAACATTTTCACAGTGAGATGGGTATAAACTAGTAAAAGTTTACATATCTCCCTTAATTTTATGTCATTCTTCTCCAACAAACGAAAACCATCATCCTAATTAATCCGTACCTTTAAGGCTTTAATTTATGTGAACAGTAAATATGAAACACATTTCATCGCATACCACTTAGATGCACATGTGTTTCTACATTCGGTTTTATATTGTTCTCCTAACCAGGGCAGCATAAGACAACTCCCTCAGCATGTAGAGACCTAATGGTCCATAAACTATGATACTACCAAGATATCAAACTTCAAATAACAAATTCAATCATTTATCAGTTCAAGGTCCAAAAGTTCAGTATTTTGAATCTAAGCAACCAAAAGTGAGTGCACCTCTCTAAATAGATACAATTAAGAAATATGTCTCATTTACATTGTGTTAGCTCTCCAGTGCTAACCGAGTTCACATAATTTTAAAACCAATCTTAAAGCTTTACCATATTAAACTGTCACGTGTCCAGTCCGTTGATATTACCTACTAAAATCTCATCACCTTCAAATGATTAACTTTATAAACAGTAAACACCAGGGTTCCCTTATCAACATCATCAATCTCTGATTTTTCCTCTACTATTCTTCTTCAGTTCTAAAACATCATATGAACTTTAAAACAGCAACATTCATGTTAAATTGGCATTATCCAGATAACATAAACTTAGAAAACACCAAATTTTAATAAAATACAAAGACCTATAATATTTCATTATACCTGAGACCCATCCCACAGCTGGCCCCAATATACACTCCCAAAACCCCCTTCGCCGAGCTTGTTATCATAATTGAAATTATTAGTTGCTGATTGCAACTCTTTAAGTGAGAAAATTCGCCATGTTGTCGGCTTCTTCTTTTTCTGATGCCTCCTACACCAAGATCAAAAAACATTAATTCTGACAAGGAAACACAGAAAAACTACTAACAATCAGATTCATTAGTTGCTCTCACCAAAAAATGACAAAAAAATAGACAAATTGAAAGTTTTCTTTTTCTTTTTTCTTTAATCATGCTAGAAATGCATTCCAAACTTAGATCTTTTAAAAAAGAAAAAAAATTATATTAAGAACTTTGCAGTTACCACATCCAAAAACATGAATAAATCCAGCATAATAAATTTTCGAAGAGCTGTTCCGTTCACAGAGGGAAACCCTAACAACCCATTTCCCATGAGAACTACATCAAATTGCACAAAATAGAGGAGAGAAAAATCAGAACACTAATAAAAAAAACAGAAAAATTGGAACCCAATTAGTACACCAACACTAATGCTCCACCAAACAAGCAAAATATCACTAAAAACAAGAAAAGAAATATCCCAAACTATTTCATTTCATCAATAAAAACAGAGATTCAATCGAACAAACAAAGCTTGATGAATATTTCCAACAAAAACACCAAAAAAAAAAAAGAAAACACAGAAATGAATTGAGAAAAGATTATACCTATCTGAATCACCACCAAGACAAAACAAAGATCGAAATCCCATCAATCAAACAGAGAATTTGGGAACAAAAAAACACCGAAAAAATCTTTCCTTTTTCTCTCCACTTTTTCCTTTGTTCTTTTTCAGTGCCGAGAGAGCACAAGGCTTTCATAAATGGGCCCATTTCGCCAACCGCGTTCTGCTCCTTCGTGGACCAAGTTTAGCCGCAGAATAACTTGGCACGTGGCGTAATGCTATTAGTTGCTTTGAATATTGGGTGCGGTACACTGTCCCGCCGTTAACGGGTCGGAGCCAACCATATCAAATGACCAATTTGCCATTGCACCAACAGCTCATGTGTATCCAAATGTATACACACACAATGAAGATTGTTGCCCTTGTGACTTTAAAAATATATATATATATATATATACATAACCACCCTTGAGATATACTACACCGTTGGGCTATAAACCGAATGAATGATACTTGACATTATTATGAAAAGTAAGGTTGAAACGTTCAAAAGGTCTCTAGTTCAAGACTCGTTTGAAGCAATAATGATCACCGGTCACTGATTATGGGTATGGGTATAAGCCGAATGAATGATACTTGACATTATTATGAAAAGTAAGGTTGAAACGTTCAAAAGATCTCGAGTTCAAGACTCGTTTGAAGCAATAATGATTACAGGTTACCGATTATGGGTATAAGTTTACAGTTTAAATCCCTTGTCCTTGATGTATATAGCGTTTGCCCTTTTTATAAAAAAAAATTATAAACTTTAAAATGAATTAATATAGCTATAGATTTAGTAAGATAATGGAAGGACGATGCTATTTCCCATATATGTTACCCTTATTTTACTATTTCTTTCTAAATTTCAACCTATTTTTTTTTTATATAAATGTGTGTTAAATGTGTGAAACGTGCTTTTGAATTTTACATGTTTTTGTTGACAAATTATCATGAGTAAATCTTTAGTTGGTCCTTCATGTTTGACAAGCATTTTTGATATGCACCAAGCCTCTATTGTTGACATGTATGTAAAATGCATGAAACCTTTATTTTTAATATCTATGCATGAATACATAAAATTTTTTTTTTTTGTATACTTCATTTGGCAATAAATACATGGCCTTAGGTCATGTTAAGATCACCACAAAAATCATGGAACATAAGTGAAGCCATCGAGTGCAATCTTCACTTGTAAAATTAATTTTTAATAGTGAATTTTTTTTATTTCCACTGTGGATGTAGACATTAAAAAACCAAAACATATAAATTTTTGTGTATTTTTTTACACTTTATTTTAATATCTATATTACTATTGTCAATTGATTCTAACAACGTAGACAACCCATTGCCCTCTGATAAAGCCCTCAACTATTGTTAACAAAGGGAGTCTGAAACTTTAATCTCATTTGAGGAAAAAAAAAAGTTTCTATTATCTTACTACGAAGGTGGTATTAACCATTTTTTTTTTAATTTTTTTCAAATACATGCTCAAGAAAACCTAGTTTTTAGGAGGTTTAATGGGTGTATGCATCCCCCAAAGGTTTTCAATTACCCAAAAACCCCTACTTTGTCAAACCCATATAATATTTATAAAGCTCATTTTATTCTTTATTTATTTTTGTTGTGAAATTGTTGGATCAGGAAGACTGAGGAGTGCAAACGCACTGACCTTAAGAGCAATTTCGTCTTTTTTTTTCTTCAGTGCAACAGGATCAACAATCTGTTGGTGATGTTCTCGTAGAATACAACAGTCGGCTTCTCTGGTTCATGCACCAGAACAGAGAAGATTTGAGTGCTCAGATTGGGGAAAAGAAAAGAAAAGAAGAAGAAGAACAAGAATTGAATTCGGTATTCAGTTTGGTTTTGGTTATATAAGAGATGAAGAGACATCGCAGAAAAAGGGACATAACAGTTTCGGGAAAAGACACGTAAGTTTGGGAGAAGACGTTGAAGAAGAGGCGAAGAGACACCAAAAAATAAATGGGCAGCAAAATAATTAAATAAAAAAATTTTCCCAAAAGCTAACGGCGAGCATAACCACGAAACCAAAGGTGAAGGCTAATGAATAGTGGTATATATAAAGTGGGCGAAGTTCTTGTAAATAGGCAATGTGGTACTAAACTATATAGGAATGTTTTGAAAACCTAAGATGGGCCCAATATACATGGGCCTCTAACAATCCCCCAATTTCAAAATATTCATACAGTAGAAAAGAAAATGAAGCATAAGAAGGTAATGTATTAGAACTAGTACCTTGTGGCCTTTGAATCAATTCTTAGAATATATAAGAAGTGACTCACAAGAACTTGGTAAAATAAAATTTCTATGAACCAGCATTCCTTGTTGTAAATCAATCGTCTCATAAATCACATTATCTTCTTGAAATATGAGCAACTCTAATCAGGTTGGCACCTCTCGGCCATGTGCCAAATGCCTAGATTTTATTAGTGCTCTAGAAAAGTTTGCCTGAGTTTTTTCATAAAAAGGGGCTCCACTTTCACACTTATATAGGTGAATCTATCATGTGTAAAATTGCAATTGTTAGTGCAACCGCACTATTTATTGGCATGATTTGACACCTAGACCAAGTGACATGGCAACCAAGGGTGACAAAAGCATAATTGATGATGTGGCAAGCATGGTGACATGGCAAGGAGACTTGGAGTGCAAGGCAAACATCTTGAAGATCTTGATGGAGCTATTTTTAGTAAGTCTCTAACATGGAGCCAAATATCTTGAAGATCATGGTGAAGCTATCTTAAAGATCTTGGTGGAGTTATTTTTGGCAATGCATTACATTTGAAGACAAGATCATATCAAGACCATATTTAGGTGATTTGATTGAAGACTAAATATGGTGGAGCTTAATTAAAGAAAAGATCTATTCATGGTGTGAATGAAGATATGATTTGAAGAATCCTTGATGAGAATCATTGAAGTCTATTAACGAAGATTTGAGGACCAAACTTGGGTGAATTGAAGATCAAGTTTGGAGAATCTTTGAAGACCAAATTTAGGAGAATTTGGCAAGTTTCATGGAAGACGCACAAGGGACGTGCGCCCTCTGCGAGGGACTCGCGTGATGAGGAGCCGAGGAGGTAGGCTAGTTGTCGGCGATCGGGATCGGGAGATTTGGGACGCATCGACTCGGACTAAGCATGACCCAGGGGAGGTTGATGGGTCTTGAGGTCGTCCTGCGTAACGAACCGTAACTCGGTCAAGTCGCTAGTCGAGATCATGTTGCAACTTATGTTACAGAGGAGTCTGCAACAGCTAATTTCGGCAGGTTTTTAAATTAGTAGCCGTGGAGATTCTAAAAAGAGGTATGTGCTATATTTGGGGCGTTGAGGCGTCTATATAAGCTACCTTGCTCGTGAGATTGTAAGGTGTGACTCTTGAGTGACTCTTTGAGGAGAGTGTGTGAGCACCAAACAATCTAGAGAGGGTAGTGATCTTTATTGTTGAGAGTGTGAGTGACAAGTGTTTGTACTCATCTATTTTTACCTCTTTTAGTGGATTGTTTATCTCCGGGCTTGGCCCCCCAGACGTAGGCGAGTGGACGCCGAACTGGGTTACCAACGTTGTGTGTCTCCTTGTGTTTGTTTGTGTGTTTTTTCTTTATTGGTTTGTGTGAGACTTCTATGAGTGCTTAAGTGTTACTTAATACCCACAAACCACACCGGAGGAACTAACAGCAATCATAAACACCATTCAAAATTGAACTATAGAATTCATTAAGAATCAAATTCATCATGTATACATTGCAATTACACTATACACCATAGGAAGGGATAAAAATTAGATAGTGTATCTCCAATCAACCAATGATTTGTTTTTACCCATATGAACCTATTTCTTGGGTTCACCAATTACATAGGTTGGGTTACCATCATTGTTGAATTGTGTTATAGGCAACAATGCCATTCCCTCGATATCTCACACACTAGTTTTCTACTTAGTGCTTTAATTAGAGGATCAGCTAAATTTACCTCTGATCTTACAAAGTTTAGTGATATCACTCCATCTTCAAGCAATTGCCTCACAATATTATGTCTTAGACGTATATGCCTTCTCTTGCCATTATATGCTTTATTCTTGGCTCTATATATAGCAGCCATGCTATCACAATCAATTGAAATCGAAGGGGCTGGTTTCATCTAAAGAGGAACATCAGCGAGAAAGTTCCTAATCCATTCTACTTTAGTGCATGTTTTCTCAAGTGCAACAAATTCGGACTCCATTGTTGATTTTGCTGTGCAAGTTTGTTTTAAAGACTTTCAGAACACTGCAACCCCTCCTAAAGTGAAAATGAATCCACTTGTTGACTTTGTTTTATATAAAACTAAAATTCAGTTAGCATTACTATACCCTTCAAGTACTACAAGGAAAACCATAATACTTTAGTCTAAAATTACTAGTTCATTTCAAATATTTTAATATCTTGATCAAGGCAATCCAATGATCCTTATTTAGACTACATGTATATCTGCTCAATCTGCAAACTGCATAAGCAATGTTAGGACAAGTGCAGTTTATCAAATACATTAAACTACCAATTACTTGTGCATATTCATTTTGAGAAACACTAACCCCTTTATTCTTTCTTAAAGGAAAAGCACTATCATATGGGGTTGAGAAAGGTTTGTAATTAAATTGATTAAATTTCTTTCGTACTTTTTCCACATAATTTTCTTGTGAAAGCATTATTCTTTCATCTGATTTAGAAATTTTAATTCCAAGAATAAAATGTGCTTCACCCATGTCCTTCATATGGTGCTTTTTTGAGCCCATATAAAGATTTCATAAGTTTACATACCTTATGATTGTTGCTAGAAATCACATACTCTTCAGGTTGATCCATATATATTTCTTCTTCGAGATCTCCATTTAAAAAAGCTATCTTAACATCCATTTGGTGAATAATTAAATTGTTAATAGCGGCTAATGCAATTAAAATTCAAATAGAAGAAATTCTAGTAACAGGAGCATAAGTATCAAAGTAGTCAATTTCTTTCTTTTGAGAATATCCTTTAGCTACTAATCTAGCTTTATGTTTATCAATAGATCCATTTGGTTTAAGATTTTTTCTTAAAAATCCATTTGCAACTTATAATTTTAGAACCAGGCGGTAGATCTACTAATTTCCAAGTATGATTAGATAAAATTAAATCTAATTCACTATTAATAGCTTCTTTTCAAAACATAGAATCAAGGGAGGTGATAGCTTGAGAATAAGATTGAGAATCATCCTCCACAAGAAAGGTAATAAATTCATTTCCAAAACTATTTTCTTTTCTAGTCCTTTTACTCCTTAATTCAAATTCAAAAACATCAATATTCGCAGAATCAATATTAGGAGTAATATGAGGTGAATGTGCAATGTTACCAACACATGATTTCAAAGGAAAAAATATATTCGAAAAAATCTGCATTTTTAGACTTCACAATAGTATTAGGTTCCATAATGTCACTCTTAACAACCATAAATCCATAGGAAGCACTATTCAAAGCATATCCAATTAGCATACAATCAAAAGTTTTGGAACCAATTTTCCTCTTTTTAGAATCAAGTAATAATACTTTTGCTAAGCAACCCCAAACTTTAAGATATTTTAAATTAGGTGCATACTCTTTTCATAATTCAAAAGGAGTTTTACCAGTTTTCTTAAAAGAAATTCTATTTTGAATATGACAAGCTGATAAAATAGCTTATCCCCATAAATTATTAGGAGCACCTGAATTAAATAACATGCCATTCATCATATCCTTAAGAGTTCTATTTTTTCCTTTCAGCTATTCCATTAGAAACGGGTGAATATGGAGGAGTTGTCTCAAGTATTATACCATGGTTTTCACAAACAAAATTTTAGAGTGTTATCTTCATATTCTCAGCCTCTATCTGATCTAAGCCTTTTGATTTTCTTATTTAGTTGATTCTCAACTTTAGTTTTATATTTTATGAACATTTCACATGCTTCATCTTTTGATCTAAGCAAATATAAGACAATATATCTAGAGAAATCATAAACAAAAGTAATATAATATTTCTTACCTCCTCTAGTCATAGAGTGTTTTAAATCACCTAGATCATAATGAATTAGACCTAACAATTGATATTCTCTTTCAATTGACTTGCAACCTTTTTTTGGTTGATTTAGATTACACACAAATTTCACATTTATCAATTTTATTAGAATTTGTCATGTTATGAATTAAGCCTAGTTATTTCATTTTCTTAATATATAAAAAATTCACATGTCCCATTCTAGCATGCCATAAATCAATTGAGTTCACTATGTAAGCAGAAGAGGATGATTTATTTCCATTGTTAACATTGAGTACATGCAGAATAAATAAACCTTGGCTACAATACCCCTTTCCGATAAAAATTCCATTTTTAGACATTACTAGTTTATCTGACTCAAAGGCGACTTTTATCCCAGCCTTTCCAAGCAGTGAGACAAATACTAGATTAACACGGAGATCAGGGGCATGCAACACACCATTCAGAATTAAAGTTTTTCTTGATGTAAGTTTTAGAAGTACCTTTTCTTTTCCAAGAACCGGAGAAGGAGATGAATCTCCCATATATACTTGTTCTTCACCTTTGGCTAAAGGAATGTAAGATTGGAAAGCATTCCTATCTGCAGAAATATGCCTCGTGGCTCCAGAATCTAAGATCCACTCTTTTGCATCCGACACCATAAGTGCTTGAGAGACAATAGAAGCTATGACTTCATCGTAGCCTCCTTCAGTTATGTTGACTTTAGGAATTGTCTCCTTTGATTCTTTCTTGTAGTGACATTGAGATGCATAATGCCCTGATTTACCACAAACATAACACACACATTTCCTTTTGAAAGTAGTTTGAAAATTATTATTAGTTTTGAAGCCATCCTTCTTGTGTCCCTTGAATCTTTGTGTAGAGCCTTTAAATTTGTTTTCGGTTCTTTTGAAGTTCTGGGGTTGTCTGTTGAAATTCTGAATTTTGTTTGATCCTCCTTCAATAAGATTTGCTTTGAATGAGAATTCTTTGACTTTATCTGCATTATCCCTTTGGTTGTTATTCTCTTCAATTTGGATGTGCTCAATGATATCTTCAAGAGTCATAAGTTTCCTTTTATGCTTCAAGTTGTTCTTGTAGTGTTTCCTAAATTCAGGTAGACGTTTTATGAGGAAGCCCGCAATGAACGCGTCAGGTAAGATGATTTCTTCATTTTCAAGATTATTAACCAGAAGATGATAATCATGAATTTGTGATGACACATCTTATCTTCAGTCATTTGAAAATCAGAAAAATTTCCTATTGCATATTTCTGATTTCCAGCATCTTCAACTACATACTTCTTGTGCAATGAATCCCAGATTTCTTTCGCAGTTTTGAAATTACAGTAGATGTCGTATAATTCATTGGAGAGGGTACTAATATGGTATGATGATAGATTTTGTTACCTTTTTCCTAGATCGGTAAGGTCTGTGCAAAGTCTTGAGATGTTGTCTCTGGCATTGCGTCAGTCAGTTTGTGTGCAAGATTGAACATGTCAAAAGTGGAGTACACCTTTTGCTGCTAGTGTTTAAAGAACGTTCCATCAAATTGATCGATCTTGGAGACATCAGGAAGCGATTTTGCAGTGGTCATCGCGTTCTCCATATTGTTCTTAAGATTGTTGACAAATTGTTGGATCAAAAAAACTGAGGTGTGCAGATGCACTGACCTTTAAAACAATTTCCCCTCCTTTTTTAGTGTAACAGGATCAACAATTCCTTTGGCGATGTTTTTCCAGGATACAACAGTCGGCTTCTCTGGTTCGTGCACCATAACAGAGAAGATTTGAGTGCCCAGATTGGGGAAAAGAAAAGGAAAGAAGAAGAAGAACAATAGTTGAATTCGGTATTCAGTTTGGTTTTGGTTATATAAGAGATGAAGAGACACGGCAGAAGAAGAGGCACAACAGTTTTGGGAAGAGACGTAAGTTTGGGAGAAGGCGTTGGAGAAGAGGCGAAGAGACACCAAAAAAATAAATGGACAGCAAAATAATTAAATAAAAACTTTTCCCATAAACTGAAGGCGAGTATAACCATGAAACCAAAGGTGAAGGCTAATGAATAGTGGTATATATTACGTGGGTGAAGTTCTTGTAAATAGGCAATGTGGTACTAAACTATATAGAAATGTTTTGAAAACCTAAGATGGGCCCAATATACATGGGCCTCCAACAATTGCCTTCACTTTTGTTTAAATTTCTCACTACAGCTTGACAAGTTCATCACATATATGGTTGGCAAGAGGCTTAGCCAAATTTAGCCCAACTAAGCAATGACATGCTAAGGCTTATTAGACCCTCTCTAATCCACAATTTCAAAATTTTACCCAAAATCTCAAATTTGATTATACTACAGTAAATTATACTCAAACCACAAAACCCAAATTTTCCCTCAAAAAGTATATTCTTAGAATATGCATTACACATCCCATTATTATTATTATTATTTTTAGTAGTATTCAATTATTAACTACTTGAAATTGAATATTTTCAATAATGAATTAATTAAATATTTATTACAATGTAATATTTTACTAATAAAAATAATTTAAAATTTTTTAATGACTAACATATTTTTAATTTATGATATAATTTATTTAAAAATTTAATTATAAATTTCTTAATTAGCTTGAATTATTCGACAAACTATTAATTAATTGCAACAAAAATTATAATTATATAAATTGACTACTTATAATTATATTCATGAATTGTTAACTTTATAATTTTAATCACAATAATAAAAATTGTTTATATAGAAAAAAAGGGGAGTTTTAATTTGAATCAAATTTCAATAATTATCTCTACACGGATAAAAAAATTAAATTTGAGTTTAAATAATATTTGATGGATAATGATCCTTGTTTATACATAAAAAATTAGGGCTTATCCATGTTCGGATTAAAAAAATTAATTAAAAAAATTAAATTAAATTCGAGTTTCAAATAAAAATTTTGATTGGATAATGATAAAAAAATAATAAAATATAAAATAGGATGTGCCCCGGATCAAATAATTCAAAATTTTAAAATCTGAAATATTAAAAAAAAAGAAGGAAAATCAAGGTTGTTGGTGAAAATCCAAATTTTAAATTGAAAATCAAGGATATGGGAAACAAAAAAATCAAGGGGATGATTAAAAGAAGAAAGGAGAATGGAGGAGGGCTGAGAACTATGCTCATTAATCCATGATTTCTTTTAATGGTGGGTCCATAGATGCTTCACTTTCTATTCTTTTAATATCCATCCAATAACCCATGTTCATCCATATGCACCTTCATCTTCTTTCATGGTGGGACCGACCGGATAAAAAAAATCATCATGCACATGCACGTTGTCATGCATGGATGAGAGGTTCTCTTTTGGATGGTGGGGCCGGCCCTTGGTTTTTGTTTTTGCTTGGAGGAATCATGCACGTAAGAGGAAGCATGCATGCTTTTGGCTGAGGGTTCTCTTTTTCTCTTTTTCATCCGAACTTCTCTCTATTTTCTCCAAGCTTCATCCATGGCATTCTCCTTCCAACCGAGTCCTCCTCAACGTTGGTGGTAAGTTCTTCGAAACAACCACCATAACTCTCTCGGTCGCCGACCGTGATTCCATGCTCGGAGCCATAATCGAATCCCTTTAGCATCATCCTCCTTCCTCGGTGTCAACCCTCACCAGAGTACTTCTTCGGCCGGAATCCAGCGTGCTTCTCCATCTTTCTCGGCCTTCTTCATTTCGGCAAGCTCCACCGCATCGGCCGCTTTGTTGAGGCGTAGATTTTCAAGACCATTGATGTTAACTAAGCCATCTAGTCCGAGTTCCTCACCTTACAGACGATGAACATCGCATCAACAAGCAAAGCTTCAGTGTTCCCATCGTTTGCAACTACCATGACCTTGGCGAGGTTTTCTGTCATATCCGTGAGGGCGCTACCATTATATGCACCAAGGGCCACACCAACAACATTGTTGAGGTCGTCTGACATGCATAGCAACATCGTTGGCTTTGTCACACTTCTGGTGGAGGCCTACAAGGTGACGGATCTACAGCCAAGCAAGATGAAGATAAAAGTCCCACAATGAAGATGAGGGCAAAGAAGAACACTGTGGAGATACCTGGCGATGATGATCACCCCTTCACGCACACACACCAACATCGGCCTAGCAAGGTGTGAGTTCGGTTATAATCCTAGCACGAATCTTGAGACAGATTTTGAGAATTTTATCAAGTGGTAGCTTCTTTGCTTCAATGAGGTAAATGAAATTTCAGGAAAAATATATATAAATATATTCTTGTTGTTAATCCTATGCAAAATGCCATAAGTAAAAAAAAAACTTCATCATCATTTCTTCGTGAGACCTGTCCCTTTGCATATTTTTGTTTTAAATCATGCACATAAACAAGAGCATATGCGTACTATTCATCTCCTCTTTCTATGAACGCCATCACCGAAAAAAAAGGGAGAAAAGCTAAGGATGAGAAGGACAGTGTGGTGGTGACAATATATGCCTTATGCCGCCGTCACTACCCTGGCAGAGCCCAAGAAAGCAACATTCTCTGTATACTTAAGTTGCACAGAATCGGCTTAAGAGATTCATCAAGTGGCTATTGTTTCAAGGAGGTAGATGCTCTTATGAAATTCCATACAAAGATCCTTGCATGCTCTTATATATATTTTGGTTATCAATCCCATACAAAAATGCCTAGACTTTTCTTAAAAGAAAATCTTTGTCATCCCATGTAAATCTCTTTCATGATGGGTGCCACTTATACATGACATCTCTATATTTTTGCATGTCCAATGCAATACCATCCACAACTCTTTCTTTGATGAACTATAGTATACATGCATCTTTTCCTTCAGAAATCAAGCATGCTTCATCTATCATGCTATGCCCACATGCATCCTTTCTTCTTCCTGGCTATGCTAGTATGCAAACATGAACCAAAATTAATATACTTCATGCATGTATTCATGCCATGCATTGTATTGAATTTTTCTCTGTTGATAGCATGCTTCATCTATCATGCATAAAGTAAAAAAAAAGATGAAATATTTGAAACATATGCAAAATTGTGAAAATGTGTGAAAATATGAAAGCTCGAGGGGTTTAACAGCAAAAGCCAAGGAAAATATGAAAGTGTGAAAGTTTGGGCTTTATTTGCAAAATTTGATAAATGTGAAAAAAAAGAAAAGAAAAAGGGGTTTAGCAAAGATGAGGGGTATCTTGCTAATTTCATAAGAACCCCCTATAAGCTTACAATGAGGTCCAATGCTTGGTGATTGCTCTCTTCGAGGGGGCCTCTCCATTGCCTCTTCACAGTCATAGAAGTAGATGGGCTATTAAAGACTTTTAAAAAACTTTCTTCAAGCTAGTTGTAATGTCCAATGCATGGCGACTACTCTCCTTGAGAGGGTCTCTCCATTGCCCCTTGACACTCACGGAAATGGATGGGCTATTGAAGACTCTTAAAAAACTTTCTTGAATCTAGTTGTGATGTGCAATGCATGGCGACTGCTCTCCCTGAGAAGGCCTCTCCATTGACTCTTGACAATCTTATAAGTGGAAGGGCTATTGAAGACTCTTACAAAACTTTCTTGAAGCTAGCCGTGATGTCTAATACATGGCGCCTACCCTCCTTGAGAGGGCTTCTCCACTGCGCCTTGACAGTCACAGAAGTGGATAGGCTATTGAAGACTCCTAAAGACTCTTGAACCTAGTCGTGATGTCTAATGCATGGTGACTGTTCTCCTTGAGAGGGCCTCTCCATTGCCTCTTGACAGTCAAGCAAGCTGAAAGAATTGGTGAAGACCTTTAGGGTCCGTTTGATACGCAAGATTTTGAGAGACAACACAGGACAACTTCTATTGTTATGCGTTTGATTTACAAATGGGACGGGAGTACAGCACAAACTACCCAATTGGTACAACACAACTTCTTAATTTTTTTGTACCGCTAAAACCACGATACAAAAATTCTTGTGTAGTACAGGACAACTTATGACAAAATTGTCCCTATTTAAAATTTAAAATTACATACTCATTAAGAAGTGATAACATGATTTATTTTGTTTTATTTATTTATTTATCTTTTTATTTATCTTTTTAAAATTTAGTTGTTTATTTATCTATTCAAAATTTTATTTATTTATTTATATATCTATTTATTTATATTTTAGGATTTAAATATTAATGAAAGTTTGTTGGTTGTGGATTAAATATTTTAAAATTATGTTAATTTTTTTAACTTATTGTTGTTGTTGAGCGTTGTAAAATTTGATAAGATTTTCATAAACTATTATTGTATGTTTTTTATTATAAAATAAATATAGAATAATAAAAAGGTATTATCGTAATTTACTATTTTGTGTTCCATACTGTTCAATGAAAATCAAACATAGAACAGCACAAGCACTTGTGCTATACTTTAACTATTTGTACTGTATTGTACTGCTTGTGCTGTTTTCTTTAACGAATCAAACGGACCCTTAAAGAACTTCCTTGAAGCTTGCTGTGATGTCTAATGCACGGCAACCCTTCTCCTTGAGGAGCCTCTTCATCGTCTCCTGACGCTCACAAAGAGGTCATTGTGGTCTAATGTAAAACATGCACACTCTAGAGTTAAAAAAAATAAATAAAAGAATGATGTTTTATGAAATGAAAGAAAGCTTTTCTTTGGGCAACAAAAAAAAACAGAGAGAGAGAGAAGAAAGAAGGAATGTCTCACATGGAAGAACGGGTCATTCATTAGTAAACAAAAAAAAGTAAAAAAAAAAAAATATTCAAATATCACAAAGAAAACCAAGTTCATGACTCGACAAGGCGAATGAGTCATGGATTGGTAATTTTAATTAAATGACAAATGAAACTTTAAAGTTCTAAGATATAAGGAAATCAGAGGCTTAAAAAGTTTCACAAGTCAAAGTTATAAGGGCTCCACAAGCATGAAATGTCGAAGTCCTCATAATGATGATGTGTGAGTTAAAGACTAAGCATGCTAAAGCCATCACACAAAAAGTCACACCTCGATGATCTGTGAGTTAAAGCTCAAAGCATATGAGAATCAAGAAAAAAAATCAAATTAATGATGAAAAACTCAATAGTCACATGATATCAAAAGTCAAGAATCAAAGGGTTTTACAAGTCAAAAATAAATGATTTGATAATTGAACTCAACAGTCGCAAGACATCAGAAGTCAAAGACTCAAAAAGTTTCATAAGTCAAAACATGAAATGAGTTTCACAAGCATGAAAGCCGAAGGTTTTCAAAAGCAGAATTATGTAAAAATCAAGTTTGTGATTAATCAACATAAAGAATCCACAACTTGAAAAATCCAATCAAATCTAAGATGCAAGCTCAAATACCGAAGATAAAATCAAATGTTCAAGATACAAATTCAAATGTCCAAGGTAAAGAGTTGAAGATTTCACAAGTTGTAAAAAAAAAAAACTTCACAAGCCTTAAAGCTAAAGCTTATGAAAATTCAAATCAAGTTCCAAATCAAATAAAAAATGCAAATTCAAATGTCCAAGAGACCAAGTTCCAAATGAATCAACAAATGAGCTCAACAACCTGAAGGATAAAGCGTTGAAGAGTTCGCAAGTTGTAAAAAAGCTTCACAAGCATTAAAGTCAAAGCTTATGAAAAGTCAAATCAAGTTCCAAATCAAATCAAAGAATACAAATGCAAATATCCAAGTTCCAAGTTTCAAATAAATCAACAGATGAGTTCAACAACCGCAATAACCTCAAGGTTAAAGTGTTGAAGAGTTCACAAGTTGCATAAAAAGCTTCACAAGCATGACAGCCGTAGTTTATGGAAAGTCAAGTCAAGTTTGTGATCCCTCAGCATAGAGAATTCACAACTTGAAATCTAAATTAAATCTAAGATGCAAAATCAAATGTTCAAGTTTTAAATGAATCAACAAATGAGCTCAACAACCATAAGGCTAAAGCGTTGAAGAGTTTAGAAGTTGCAAAAAAAGCTTCACAAGCATTAAAATAGAAGCTTATGAAAAATCAAATCAAGTTTTAAATCAAGTCCAATATGTAAATTCAAATATCAAAGACACAAGTTCACAAGTTTCTAAATCATGTTCAAGATGCATATTTCAACTGTTGATGAAGATCAAAAGTCAACAAAAGTCAAAGCACGCTTTCCGGCAAAATAGTCGGAAGGAGATAAAAGGCTACAATCATTGTTATGTGAAGATGATTAAATTTCAAACTTCTTATACTTTCAATGAAGTCTATGAATTCATGTTTATTGAAATGAATAAAATTTATTTGTCATAATTTGTTTCTTTGTCCACACTCATTTTCTTAATAGGAGATTCCTACGAAAATGTCCAGGGTAATTAACATTAGAGGCTTGCCTCTTATGTAAGTCATGAACTCACAATCCCTTGAAGTTTAACAAAATTAAAATTTGATTTGTGATCCATATTTTTAATTGGTCAATCCTAATTAAAGACCGGGTAAGAATAAGAGGAGCCCACAAAAAAAATAAAAGAGAAATCAAATAAATCGACAAATGAACTCAGCAGTCTGAAGGAATCAGAAGTGAAGACACAAAGCGTTTCACAAGTCGAGACATAAAAAAAATCAGATGATTCGATAATTGAACTCAGAAGTCTCAAGACATTAGAAGTCAAAGACTCAAAGAAATTCACAAGTCAAGACCTAAAGGAAGCTTCACAAGCACAAAAGCTGAAGCTTTTCAAAAGTAAAAAAAAAAAATCATTCAAGCTCGTGATTCAGAGAAAATCCACAACTTGAAATCCAAATTAAATGCCCAACATACCAATGAGGTCAACAGCCTCAAGGCTAAAGTGTTGAAGAGTTCACAAGCTACAAAAAAAGTTTTCACAAGCATTAAAGCCGAAACTTATGAAAAGTCAAATCAAGTTTGTGATCCATCAACATAGAGATCCCAAAAACTTGAAATCCAATCAATATTCAAGATGCAACCTAAAATATCCAAGATAAGTTCAAATATCCAAGATATAATTTTCAAATAAATCAACAAATGAGCTCAACAACCTCAAGGATAAAGCATTGAAGAGTTCATAAGTTGTAAAAAAACTTCAAAAGCATGAAAGCCAAAGCTTATAAAAATTCAAATAAATTTCCAAATAAAAAAATACAAAATCAAATATCCAAGTTTTAAATGAATCAACAAATGAGCTCAACAGCCTCAAGGATAAAGCGTTGAAGAGTTCACAAGTTGTAAGAAAGCTTCACAAGTATGAAAGCCGAAACTTATAAAAATTCAAATCAATTTCCAAATTAAAAAAAAATACAAAATAAAATGTCCAAGATTTAAACAAATCAACAAATAAGCTCAACAACCTGAAGGCTAAAGCGTTGAAGAGTTCACAAGTTGCAAAAAGTTTCACAAACCTGAAAGCTAAAGCTTATGAAAAATCAAATCAAGTTCCAAATCAAATCCAAGATGCAAATTCAAATATCCAATACACAAGTTCACAAGTTTCCAAATCATGTTCAAGATGCATATTTCAACAGTTGACGAAGACCAAAAGTTAACAAAAGTAAAAAAGCGCTCTTTTTCGGTGAAATAGTCGGAAAGAGATAAAAGGCTAAAATTATTATTGCGTCAAAATCATTAAATTTCAAACTTCTTGTACTTTAAATGAAGTCTATGAATTCATGTTTATTGAAGTGAATAAAACTTATTTGTCATGATTTGTTTCCTTGTTCAGACTTATTTTTTTAATCAGAGGTTCCTATGACAATGTCTAGGGTAACTAACATTAGGGGCTTGCCCTTAATAAAAGTTATTAACCCGCAATCCCTTGATGTCCATAAAAAAGTAAAGTTTGATTTGTGACCTATAATTCTTAAGCCGGTCAATCCTAATAAAAGGCCGGGTGAGAATAAAAAGAGCCCACAAAATCTGGCACGCCGGGTGGGATCGGCTTCTCTCCCATCTTTAAAATTAAGTGTGAGAAAGATATTGATAAAGAAATGTCAATGCTTCATGTCTCATCGCTACCTTATTGGAATGATGACAAGGTAGATGGGCTCCTTTAGTTCTTACCCAGATTTTAATTAGATTGACTAGTTGAAAATATGGATCACAAATCAAATTTAAATTTTTTTATACTTGAAGGGTTTGTGAGTTCATGACTTCCATAAGAGGCAAGCCTCTAATGTTAATTACCCTAGACCAATGCATAGGAACATCCGATTAAGAACAAAGTGTGAATGAGAAGCAACAAGTATGAGATTAATTTAATCAATTACATAAATTTGATTGAGAATACAAAGATTAGAAAACTCTAACTCTCATGATTCTACTTCCCTAATTTCTCTCTAGCTTTACATAATTTGAGTCTATTTTGACTTTGTTTTATCCTAACTTTTCGCCGAAGATCACGCTGAGGATATCTCCTTTGACTTTTTTGACCTTGGTCTTATTTTTCTTGCTTGCATCTTGAATATCAACTGGATTTCAAGTTATGACTTCTCTATGTTTGTCAATCACAAACTTGATTTTATTTGATTTAGATTTTTTTTAAAACCCCGGCATTTCGCGCTTGTGAAGCTTTTAGTCTTAGACTCATGAAGCTCTTTACTCTTTGACTTTCGATGTCTCAAGATTTTTGAACTCATTTGTCTCATCATCTCTGAATCATGACTATTCATATGATGCGGTCACTAACTTGATTGCTTTGACTTGTTTTTTTTAAAGAATATTTTGTGAATTTTGAGTGGTGATCCTCATTTGTTTGTGAATCATAAACTTGATTTTTTTTAGTTTTAGAGTTTGAAGTCTAAGTGTCTCACACTTTCTGAAACCTCTTCCTTTATCGTTATCAAGGAATTGTTTTTTGTCAATTCACTTGAAATATTTTGTG
The DNA here is from genome assembly GCF_009730915.1 of Dioscorea cayenensis subsp. rotundata. NCBI lineage: Eukaryota > Viridiplantae > Streptophyta > Magnoliopsida > Dioscoreales > Dioscoreaceae > Dioscorea > Dioscorea cayenensis. The sequence continues at coordinate 29,058,110 of NC_052479.1, read as the reverse complement.
AATTTTGAGTGGTGATCGTCATTTTCACTCACTCAAGAGAATCTCAAGAGGTAATGAGGAAACTCTACGGTAAGAGCTCTCTACCATTACATTGGACTCAGTATAAGACTTGTAGTCTTCATAACATTTTCCACTCACTCAAGAGAGTCTCAAGAGGTAATGTGAAAACTCTCGAAGAGAGCTCTCTACCACTGCATTGGACTGAGGAAGACTTTGTGGTCTTCAAAATATTTTTCACTCACTCAAGAGAGTCTCAAGAGGTAATGAGGAAACTCTCGAGTAGAGCTCTCTACCACTACATTGGACTCAGCACGAGTTTATGGAAGTAGGTCTGCAAATTTACAATATTACCCTCAATTTTAACTAGAATCCTATTCTTTCCCCCCTTTTTTTTTGCATTTTAACCCCTTTATTGACATTTTTGCACATTGTCCCTTTGAATTCCTATGAATATAAGGATTTATGCAACTAGGCCCTTTAACTTTCCCCTTTTTTCACATTTCATCAAAATTTGCATATAAACCCCAAAATTCATCTTTTTTTCTCACATATTTTCATATTTTTGAAAATAAATCCAAGATCTTCATATTTTTGCACTTTTGCTAATTTTGTAAATAAGTCCAAAAAATTTCAACGTTTCATCTTGCTACAATTTTTCGTATAAGTCCTCAAATATTTCACTTTTCACCTTTTCATGACTCAATTTTTTTTTTAAATATGACAACATAGCACTAGCATCCTCTACTCATTCATTAACTATGAATACTTACATCATTAATTTTTTATGAAAGCAAACATCTCTAAAAGAATGAAATCATTGCTAACAAACACCATGTCATTTGAACCATGAGCTATATAGCAATTTGCAGACATAAATAAGACCTATGGATGTACAAAGAGATGAGAGCCATCATTCATTTATAATTAATATTCACACCCCGTGTAAGTAAGGAGAGAGAATTAAAATGCATCTCTATTACATGAAGGATGAGGGGTCCCACTTTTACATGATATGAGTGATTTTAAAGCAAAGTAAATGGCGGGCTCCATAAGATTTTTTTTTTTAATATACCCAAGGAAAGAAGGAAGTCATGGAGCAGGTGGATTACACATATATATATGCATGGGATATAGGCATCATGTGTAATATAAACTAGTGAAACCAAAAGAACGCATGCATCTAAATATGCTTTCTAGTGAGGAAGAAGACCGTACTTTGTTTTGCTGCCAATCGATTTATCCTCTCCCTCTCTTTGGCCTTCCGCCTATCCTCGTCTCCGTCTTTTCCTTCGCTCTTCGTTTCCCTCCCCCGTCTTCGTATCTCCCTTTCTTTTTTCGCTCTCCTTTTTCTCTCCATCAAAGGTCCAACCCTTTATTTTCTTCCTTTTTTTGTTGGTGAATTTCTTTTTAGATCCTAACCACCTCCCGAATCTTCACAGTAGTTTTTTTTTTCATTTCCCAAATCATAACCACGGAGAAATAAAAATCCTCTTTTTTTTTAAATAAGTTTTAGATTTATCTCTTTTTTTTGTATTTATTATTATTTTTAATTTTTTTCGGATTTATTTATTTATTATTATTTTATGATAAATATGATTTTTTTTATAATTCTTGGATATATATATATATCTCTTTAAATTTAAAATCCGATATCCTTTTTATTTAAAATCCGATATATTTTTTTCTCAGATTTATCATCATTTTTTTAAAAATCGATGGGTATTAGGAGATTTTTAGGGACTTTATCTCTCCTTTTTTCTTTTTTTTAAGGGAAAATTACTGTTTACCCCTCAAGAATTTCAAACTTCCCAAACAACCCCTGTGAGTTTTAAATACCTCTGACAGCCTTCAGTTATTGTTTCACTTTTTTTTGCCCCTTGTAGGTCACTAGGATTGGGTCCATGTTATAAAATTTTATCGTTGCCCTTAAAAATAGTGGGAAAAAACCGCCCAATCACATCATGCCAAACTTTTTTGCATACTTTTTTTCATTCATTTTGCATTTCTTTTTGTTTTTTCTCAAATAAAGTTTGGAAGACTCATATCATCTTGGATTGTTGGAGTTTTTCAATTCTTCCCCATTTGGTGTGTTCGATTGGAGTTCTCGTGATTACCCGATAAGGTGACAATCTCTACCTTTCTCTCACCTTGATCATCCTGCGAGAGAGAGTAACAAATTTTTTTTTATATAAGTTTACTATGGAGAGTTGTTGCCCTATTGCTAGATACAAAGGGGAGTGACGAGTGCTAATGTTCATGGCACTGACTTCTTGGGAATGAGAGTAGATTTCTTACGTAGATTATTTCTCATTGTAAAGTTCTTCTTCTTTATGTTTGCATAGTTGTAGAAGTTAATTATTGATTAATTATCCAAGTTTCTTCTTAAAAGTATATGTTTTCGCTTAATTATTCTAGTTTCCGCTTAAAACAAAGCAAAAATATAAGTTTTGTTTTGTTATCCTTGTCTAATCCCAGTTTCCATTTAAATGTTATTTTTCAGCTTATATTTCTATTTTATGTTTAAATGTTATGTTTTCGCTTAAAATGATGGTAATTCCGCTTAAATTTTCTTGTCGTTGTATAGTTCTTTGATTTTAGCAGGTATTCTAATTCTACGAGCGTATCCATTCCACCTCAGAACGACCCTGACGGTGTGGCAAGCCTTCCTTCCACAAAAGACAGCTAAGCATAAAGACAACCATTCTATATTATATGGAGATAATGATATTTACATGAAAAATTTAATAAGTTTGTAGAAAAGAATTTATGTTAGTATAATTATATTATAGCTACAGACAAACTTATAACTATAAACAAAAAAATTTAGGTTAGCATGAAGAGTAATGCATGTACTCATTTCTTAAACAAAAAACTTATATATTTTTTAACAGAAACCTCATTTCTTAAACAGAAAACTCATTTTTTAAACAAAAATATTGATATTTAAACAGAAAAACTGGTATTTATGTGACAAATTAATCCTGGGTATAAAAACCAATTAATCCTGATCACTCGTACATCTTTAAATAGAAACAACGATATTTAAACACTTTTAAAACGCAAAACGCAATATGTTAAACAAAAACATCAATAGTTAAACAAAGGCAACCTAGCATAAAGATGGTCAATCTTTATTATATGGAGACAACGATATTTACATGAAAAATTTACTAAGTTTGTGGAAAAGAATTTAGGTTAGCATGATTACATTATAACTACAAACAAACTTATAACTACAAAAAAAAGAATTTAGGTTAGCAAGAAGAGTAATGCATGTACTCATTTCTTAAACTGAAAACTCATTTGTTAAACAGAAAGCTCATTTTTTAAACAGAAACATTGATATTTAAACAGAAAAACCGGTATTTACGTGACAAATTAATCCTGGATATAAAAACCAATTAATCCTGACCACTCGTACATCTTTAAAAAAAAATAACGATATTTAAGCACTTTTTAAACGCAAAACGCAATATGTTAAACAGAAACATCGATAGTTAAACAAAGGCAACCAAGCATAAAGACGGTCATTCTCTATTATATGGAGACAACGATATTTACATGAAAAATTTAATAAGTTTGTGGAAAAGAATTTAGGTTAGCATGATTACATTATAACTACAAACAAAAGAATTTAGGTTAGCATGAAGAGTAATGCATGTACTTATTTCTTAAACAGAAAACTTATTTGTTAAACAAAAACCTCATTTTTTAAACAAAAAACTCATTTCTTAAACAGAAACCTCATATTTTAAACAAAAACCTCATTTCTTAAACTGATACAATTAAATACTACATAATGCAACCATATCAAATTAAAGGAGAAACATACATTATAAACATTACATATCACAATGAGATTGCATAACAACCGAAAAATTTCTCTTTCTAACATAATACTTTACAAACCAAACGGGCAAAAACAACACACAGAATGTAAAAACAAAAGAAAACTACACAACTTCTTCAACGGTGTCCACCTCACCTTAATACCTTAGAGCGCAAACTGATGAAATGCCGAAGAGTTGAGCGAGAGTTCTCCTTCGAGATAATGGTGGAACGAAATTTTAGTCCTTCACAAGATGCCCAGGCAATGACAACTTTGGAATGGGAAAAGCTGAAGAGGCGATGATAGCAAATAACCGGTGTCAGTAATGGTGTTCTCTCATGATTACACAAAGGAAAAAACTGCTTCCTCTAAAAGCGAAAAAATCATTGCATCCAAAGGCATTATAGTCAAACCATGTCGCACTTGCCACAACCTCCCACGCAAGGGATAATTTTGTCCAAAAAATTTAAAATTAACTATGTCAATTACCGTTAGATGCTTGGGGGGTTTAAAAATCATTATATTTAAAATGAAGGGGCTTTTATGGATATTCCAATTTTGAGGGAGAATTTGTGCATATTGCAAATTTTGGGGGTGTTTTTGATAATTTCCAGTTTTTTTTATTTTTTTCGGATTTATTATTATTATTATTTTAAAAAAATATTTACTTTTTTTCAATTTTAAAAATTTAACCATTTTAAATTCTAACCATCTCTTATATATTCTTTTTTTAAAAAAAAATATTGAAAGATTCTTTAAGGATTTATCTCTCTTTTTTTTTGGATTTATTATTTTTTTATTTTTCAATCCAATCCTTTCTAACCACCACCATGGTTTGTTTTATTTATTTACATTTATCCGAATTTAAAAACAAAAAAACGGATATTGGTAGATTATTTATTTTTTGAAAGTTATTTCTTTTGTTCTTAATTATCTTCTTTAATTTATTTATGTCAAAATCCGAATAAAATTATATTTCTATTAAAATTAGAATTAGAAAAATTCTATATAAACAAAGTGCCCCCTCGTATCTTCTTCACTTACAATCATAGGAAGGGAAGAAAGTACGAGCAATCCAAACTTCTCAACAACTTTTGAATTATTTGAGGTTCGCTTTTTTTTTCCCCTCCTTTTAATCTCTTCCATCATCTCCTTTCATTGTTATTTTTAAATTTTTTTTATGATATAAACATGGCCTCAGTTCAATTTTTTTTTATGAAACCATCATCTGATTATGGCTTTTGTTGTTTGTTTTTCTTGATGTAAGAGCCCAATAGATGCCTTTTTATATGCTTATGTAAGAGCACAAAGCACTTTTCCCTATCCAAGCATGGTGTCTTTTTCTCACCCGTACACAACTTTTGATTTTTTGGTGCAATAATATATTTTTTATTTATTTACTTTCTTCATCCATGCATAATTTCATGGGCAGTGCCAATTTTGAATTATATATTTTTGTCATTTTTTTACTATATTATCTACTTTCTTCATCCATGCATATTTTTTAGACAGTGCTGATTTTTGCATTATATATTTTTTGGTCTTTTTTTTGGTACCGGCCTTCTTCATCTTAGGTAGTGTTTGATGGCCTGAATATCCTAGGATAGGGATGGGATATCCAAGACTACAGCCTCATCCATGTGTTTGGTTTTCTGAATGGGACTAGATGGGGATGGCCCCCATCCCTGAAAATGGGATGTGTGGCGTCCAACCAATTTGATGGGATACCACTCATCCCACCATTTCATCCCTTCTCTCTCTCTTTCTCTCATCCCTCTTCATCTCTCTTAATATTTTAAATTAAGTATATTCAACTCAAAAAATTAAGTTAAATAATAAATAAATATATTATTTATTAATAATCCATTAAAATAATTTAAGTTAAATAAATAAAATATATATCCATTAATTATCCATTATTTAAAAAAGGGGTTTTTACTTGCATACCCCTATAAAATCATGAATTTACTTAAATACTCTCATAAAAATGATATTTGCTTGTATACCCTTACAAATCAATTATATTTACTTACATGCCCCTATGGTTAAGTTGACTATTAATGGTGTTAAATCAATGGATGGAATAAGAGTAAATTACCAAAATGGGTTTGCTTATATACCCCTCTAAATTTTTTTTCCTTATTTTATAGACATTACACATTTCATTCAACAAATGGGTAAATTACTAAAATGGGTTTGCTTATATACCCCTCTAAATTTTTTTTCTTATTTTGTAGATATTACTCATTTCATTCAATACATGACTTTTATGGGTTTATTAATATACCCATCAAATTTTTTATTATATTTTATAGACTTTAAATTATAGATAACCAATGTAATTTTTTTATATACACAATAATTTTTTAAAAAAATTATTAAAAATTATGAATTTTTGAGTAAATTCATATTTTTAAGGTTTTTACAAACATCTCTAAAAAAATTTACATTATCACTTGCTCTTTACAAACACAATCTAAAAATAGGTAAAAATTACGACATGTAACAATATATAACAAATAATTTCATACACCTACTCAAAATATAATCACATATGAAATTTATAAGAAAGAAGACCAATAATTTTTTTTGAACATCCATCCAACATTAAGATTTTTACCATCAAGTTCTCTAAAGGACATCAAATTTTTGAACAAAACAAGTTCCCCATAAAATTCTTTAAAACAAATTACATCTAACACCAACTTTTTTTAACATCAACTAAAATAATACATATGCTCATTAATGCAAAAACACACTAAACTTCTAAAAAACAACATTCTCCAAATAACACAAATAACAACCTCAAACTCCATTCTCAACATCAACCTGAAAAATGAAAATGAATTTGCAATTAGATCTTAAAAATAAATGAAATCATTATAGGAAAGACAACATGGAGAAAGATTGAAACTCATAATCAATAACTAACAAAAAATGAGAAAATGAAGATATACATGTTTAAGTATCAATTGTGGAACATCCAACTCATTGGTTTTGATTCTCCCTTCTAATTTTCTTAGGCCTCCCACTTCTTTTTACTGTTGGTGGCACAAAAGCATTGTATCCTCCCCTTGATCTTGATCTTCCCCTAAATAAAATATTTCTTTTGTTAAAAATGAGTATGGCATGAATTTATTGAAGCCCCTAACTAAATATTCATTGCTTACCTGTAGGCTTGTTGAACACTAGATGATGAAGTCATAGATTGCATTGAAGGATCACTTTCTTTCTCTGGCTCTTTACATTTTTTTGCATGATTACCAAATGATCCACACCTTTTGCATTTGTGCCTACCTTTCTTGACTTCATCAAAATCTTTGATCCTATTTTTCCTAGGCCTACCAGCTGGCCTCCTTGAGATAGGTGGTAGTAAAGACTCACCATCACCAGTAATGACCCATTCATTAATATCAGGCATAGGTGCAACCTCCATTTGATAGGTTGCTTTATATTTGTCTACTGAAAAATAATCATCAACATAATCTTCCCACTTTGCTCCTCTGATGGAATGGATAAAAGCAAGGGCATGCATACATGGTATACCTGATACTTGCCATCTTCTGCATGTACATTTTCTCTCATTGAGTACCACTTCACATCTCTTGTCTTTATATGATACTTCTGCCTTATAGTCAGTGCTTCTTCTGACATGATATTCAGTTAAACACATACTTGATTCCTTGACATTTTTTACTACAAATGGAACAACTTTCCTTTTCCATCTAGCTGCCAAAGTCCTTCTTTTATCCATCATCTCCATAATTTTTTGCCTGACAGTATCAAGTAAATCCAACACTGGCCTGTGTCTTGGATCTGCAACCCATGCATTGAAGCTTTCAGAGATATTGTTTGTGATGTAATGACACTTGGCAATAGTCCCAAATTGAGATCTACTCCAAATTTCACGCCTTTTCTCCAAGTCTAAGAACCATTCATATGCCCTCATATTTATTGTTTTCAAACTTTCTAGAGAAGAAATGTAGCTTGTTGTAGTAAATGCATTTGCAGCTGACCAAACAATCTTCTGTAATATATTCCCAGCAAACTTCTTCTTGAAGTTCTTGTATAAATGTCTCACACATGTCCTGTATTCAGCAAGAGGATATATCTTAGAAATTGCTTCCTCTAACCTCTTCTGCCTGTTTGAAGCCAAAACCAATCCATTAGGCATTCCAATTGCTTCATACAATGCACTGAGAAACCATGTCCATGATTCAATATTTTCTGACTCTACAATCCCATAGGCCACTGGAAATAATCTGTTAGCACCATCAATTGAGGTTGCAGCTAGCATGACGCCTTTGTACTTGCCTTTTAGATGACATCCATCTAGGCCCAAGAAAGGCCTACACCCAATCAAGAAGCCCACACTGCAAGCACCAATGCTAATAAATATTCTTCTAAAATGCCATCCATCATGTTGTTGAATCCTATCAATTTTCACCATAGTGCCATGGTTTCTTCTAACCAACTCTTCTTTGAATGCCATCATCTTCGAATAAGAGTTGTCCCAACAACCATGAATAATAGACATTGCAATCTCCTTTCCCCTCCGCACTCTATGGTAAGGCAAGGCCACGTGATATTTTTCCACTAGTCTTCTTCTTAATTCAGATGGTGCCACTTCACCCTCATTTCTAAGCCACTCAATAACTCTATCTGCAACCCAATTTTTAGTAGCCATTTTGTTCCCACTTTTGTTTACTGAACTACATGAATGCTCTCCTTACATTGTCTTGATTTGAAATACATTTTCTTCCGACAGTCTAGATGCATGAACTCTCCATGAGCAATCTTCAGAAGCACATCTTGCTGTTACTCTTCTTTGGTCACTTTTAATATAAGTTATTGAGAACTCTCTCAATATAGCAAAATGTTGTAAACATCTTCTATAATGATAGACATCTTCAAACTTTCTTCCAACTTCTATAATGGGATTTTCTTCATCAACTTCATAAATCACACCTTTAAAGGCATCAACATGTTTGTCATCATCGGAGTCACTACTATTATAAAGAGAATGATAACTTTTTTCACTTTCAACCTCCATATCTTCATCAACTCCTGTAGAGACACTATCCTCATCACTACCTACATAGTCCTCATCTGATTCATCTTCATCTGCCTGTTGAATTTCATTTATGATTCTTGGTTTAGTTTCAATTGGATCATATGAGCTTCCTTCTATTTGATGCACTTGGTAACTTTGCTTTCGTAGGCCATATCTTGTTCCCTCATTTGCTTTTTCCAACCCCCCTTGTACTGCAATAGGTGTAACATCATCCAACACCACATAAATCTCACATGTTTTATCTTCTTTGCACATATCTAATGCATGTAGAAGATCTGAATCAGTGATGATTTCAACAAACTCCCTTGGCTCCACACCTCTTATGATGCACCAATACTTTGGAATTTGGTTGATATCCCAAGAAAAGCATGATAAATCTTCTTCTAGTGTCTTCAAGTTGTAGAAATCTATATCTATCACCATTGTCTTCGCCTTCCCAAACAATATTTTCTTTTAGCATCCCCATGGTTCTTGAAATATCCACCATATTTAAACTTGAGTCTTAATGTAGAAGAACTTTCCATTGTATGAAATGATCTGCCAATAATCAACATATACCATTAGGATGAAATTCTATGACCATGCTAAAAAGCAAGAAAATTGAGTACAGTTGGCAACACTTTCTAACTAAAGTGTACATGAAAGGATATACAATCTTCAAATAGTTGCAAACACAAAATTAAAGAAACTTTGGATTAAAAACATCACCAAGATCACAAAAACATTACCATGTTCAACAACACAAACATGGTTTTTGAATTAGTGAAGCATGAAGGCATTTCTATATAGTCAAGCATTAACAAAGACACATAGAAAGAATCAAAACTTGAAACATTATAGAATTTTATTAACTTCTCATGGTTCTTAAGTGTTGCTCATAATTTATTAACTTCTCATAGAATTTTATTAACTTCTCATTCATGCAGTTTTTGAATCAATTTTAGAAAGTATTTGTGGAGGTGTGCCTATTATATGTTGGTCAAGTTTTGCTGAATCCAAGGAAATGCCAATCATTTTCACAATCGAACTTCAATTCAAAGTTGCATGTGTAGTGTTGTGCTTGTGCTTGTGATCACCAAAAACAAAATATCTGAGACACATCTGAACTTGCAATAAAAAGTCTAATTTTTTATGTGAACTCTTTTGGATTTGTTAAGCATGAGTTTTATTGATATACTAATTTCTATTAATCCAAAGATGCAGGGACAGAAATGCTTTTCAATAGAAGAAGTCTTGTGATGGTCCAGTTTGCTTCTATATGGAGTCCTTGATTGAAGGCATCTAGAATGGCAACCATTATATAAAAATGAATTATTTTTGTTCATATGGGAGGACATAACCACCTACCAAAAAGGACATTACCACAAGATACATATAACATAAACTAAATATTATGCAATTTAAATTTAGAGGAAGGTTTTACAGGTGATTTTTATATTCTTCTACTTCATTACTTTAAATTATGTTATTTTACCACAAGATACATATAACATAAACTAAATATTATGCAATATAAATTTAGAGGAAGGTTTTATCCACTAAAGAGTCTCTCAAAACAATAAAAAGAATATATATATAATCAAAGTTCAGCAGTTACCTAGTTATAGGAAGGGAACAATTGTCAAAAAACTTTGTCCCAAGAAGCAGAACAACAATAAACACTATATTTCCCAACAAAACATCTAGAAATACCTGCAACAAAGACAAGTTGAGCAAAATATGAGAAATTAATTAAATGAGATCAATCCAAAGCTCAAACTAATTATCATCACTCTCTGCACTTAGGCATTGACAAGAAAGAGTTCCCATAATCATAAATAAATCTCTTCAAAAGTAATAAAGAGTTCCCATAATCATAAATAAACCTCTTCAAAAGTAATAGTCCGACTGCAAAATGTCAAGGTCTTCAAGATAATAAATGAAATGGATCTCATTAACCAAAAACACAGGTGACCATCTCTTTGATTACTAAACCATGGAGCTAATTAACAATCACTCACTCAGCAAAAGCAATAAATCTTCAAAAAAGAAAAAGGAAAAATAAAACGGATCTGGCAAAACAAAAAAGACTCAACAGAATCGGTTCACAAATAACAAATTCCAACACACTAAATCATGGGAAAATAATTCAAAAATAATATAAAAACAACAAAATGCTCATCCCGACCTGGTCCATGGAGCTAATTAACAATCACTCACTCAGCAAAAGCAATAAATCTTCAGGAAAAGGAAAAAAATAAAAAGCGGATCCGGCAAAACAAAAAAGACTCAATAGAATCGGTTCACAAATAACAAATTCCAACACACTAAATCATGGGAAAATAATTCAAAAATAATATAAAAACAACAAAATGCTCATCCCTACCTGGTCATCTTGTAACTCTAGAACCCCTACTGACCAAGAATAAAAGATCACAGAAAAGAGGGAAAAAAAAGGGCAAATTAGATTCAACCTTCAATAATTGGGAAACTAAGAAACTGAGAGAGCGATGGGGAAGAAAGGATGGAGAAGCCCTCAGACCGCCATTAACGAGCGAGCAGCGATGGAAGAGATCATCCAACGGCGCCGGTGAACGACGAAGATGGCATGGCTTGACAGAAGGGTTCTTGTTTGGAAGAAAATGGGAAAGAAAGAGTTAAGGGTAATTACGTAATTTTATTAAGTTGGGTTAAGTGGGAACTATGGTTAATTCCATAAACCTTAACAGTGGCTAACGGTAACTAACGATAAGGATATATAAGTAAAAAAATTACTATTATGGGGCTATGCAAGTAAATAGTATTTTTATAGGGGTATTTAAGCAATTTTATGATTTTGCAGGGGTAGGCAAGCAATTTTCCTTTTAAAAAATCAAATATTTCCTAAAAAAATTAAATTTAAATAAATTTAAAAATCATCCATTAATTAAATTAAATTAAACAATTTAAAAATATTTTTTAATGATAATTTGAAAATACATTCTTAGTTTTTAACCTTCTTGTTATTCATAATAATTTCTGGTTATTCGATGCAGTTCCTGGTTATTCATAATAGTTTCTGTTTATTATGTTATTCATTAATAATCCATTAAAAATATTTCTTGCTAAATAAATAAAAAATTTATCTATTAATATCCGTTATTTAAATCAAATACTTACTTAAAAATAGATATCCAAAACTTTACATATCCTTATCCCTCTAACCAAACACCAAACAATCTTTATCCTTACTATTAAATCCCTCCTTCCAAACACTTAAACATGGATATTCCCATCCATGGAATATTATATCCCACTATCCAAACACTACCTTAATGAGGTAGATGAAACTTCAAATAGTTAAACATTATGGGATCTTTTTGAAAATATTTTTACATGTTTATGACGTTTTCATCTTCAATATGGACGGTGGAGATTAAGTTTGAGGTTCATCTACCTCATAAAAATATGAATGAAATCCCCATGACCGGCTTAAGATATATATATATATATATATATGAACCAAGAGAGAAAAATTCAATACAATGCATGGCATGAAGACATGCATGAATTATATTAATTTTGGTTCATGTTTGCACACTAGTATAGCCAAGAAGAAGAAATGATGCATGTGGGCATAGCATGATAGATGAATCATGCTTGATTTCTTAAGCAAAAGATGCATGCATACTATAGTTCATCAAAGAAATAGTTGTGCATGCCATTGCATTGGACATGCAAAAATATAGAGATGTCATCTATAAGTGGCACCCATCATGAAAGAGATTTACATGGGATGACAAAGATTTTCTTTTAAGAAAAGTTTAGGCATTTTTTGCATGGGATTGGCAACCAATATATATATATATATATATATATATATAAGAGCATGCATGGATTTTTTACTTTGTATGGAATTTCATCGCTACCTTATTGGAATGGGGGCACAAAATGGAGCTGCTTTATGACTCTACCTATACATGTCATATAAATAAAATAAAAAATAAAAAAAAATTCCATGATTAGTAAGCTTCACTCCTAGTCAATAATTAGATTAAATGGGGCAAGCCATCAAATCTCATTGAAATTGAAGATAGAGAAGATGTCAACGAAGTCAAGAAAACTTTCTTGAAACATTTTTCTCTCTGCTCAAAGCTTTTTACTCCGAGAATCTTCTCTTTTTTTCTTAGACATCATTTAGAGAATTATTTTTTTCCTACTAGTTGAGTAGTTAATTTGAGAGAACCTTGACATGTGAGGTATGAGCATAATTCAATAATTTTTTTTTCGGGAAAGACCACCATTTGCCCATGTGGATCTTAACAAATTTTTACTTAAGAAGGTTTTTTTTACTTACTCAAATATATATTTTTTTTTTACTTCATCAAGATGATCTCAAGAGATTATGAGGAAACCCACGCTATGAAGGTTCTCCACCACTACATTGGACCTCAACATGAGTTGGTGATCTTCAATATATTTTCCACTCACTCAAGAGAGTCTCAAGAGGTAATGAGGAAACTCTACAATCATAGCTCTCTACCACTACATTGGACTCAGCATGATTTTGTGGTCTTCAAAATATTTTTTCACTCATTCAAGAGAGTCTCAAGAGGTAATGAGAAAGTTCTCAATGAGAGTTCTCTACCACTACATTGGACTCAGCATGATTTTGTAGTCTTCAAAATATTTTTCACTCACTCAAGAGAGACTGAAAAGGTAATGAGGAAACTCTACAATGAGAGCTCTCTACCACTACATTGGACTTCAACATGAGAATTGTGGTTTTAAAAAAATTTTCCACTCACTCAAGAGAATCTCAAGAGGTAATGAGAAAACTCTACAATGAGAGCTCTCTATCACTATATTGGACTCAGCAAGAGTTTGTGGTCTTCAAAATATTTTTCACTCACTCAAGAGAGTCTCAAGTGGGTCCATGGATGCTACACTCTCTCTTCTTTTGATATCCATTCCATAACCCATGTTCATCCATTCATATACACCTTCATCTTTTTTCATAGTGGGGCCACCCGAATAAAAAAATTCATCATGCACATGCACGTTGCCATGAATGGTTGAGAAGCCCTCTTTTGGATGGTGGGGCCCATCCTTCTTTTTATATATATGAACCAAGAGAGAAAACTTCAATACAATGCATGGCATGAATACATGCATGAAGTATATTCATTTTGGTTCATGTTTGCACACTAGCATGGCTAGGAAGAAGAAAGGATACATGTGGTCATAGCATGATAGATGAAGCATGCTTGATTTTTTAAGCAAATGATGCATGCATACTATAGTTTACCAAAGAAAGAGTTGTGCATGGTATTGCATTGGATATGCAAAAATATAGAGATGTCATATATAAGTGGCACCCATCATGAAAGAGATTTACATGGGATGACAAAGATTTTCTTTTAAGAAAAGTCTCGGCATTTTTTGCATGGGATTGGCAACCAAAATATATATATATATATATATAAGAGCATACATGAATATTTTTTTTTCTTTGTATGGAATTTCATAAGAGCATCTACCTCCTTGAAACAATAGCCACTTGACGAACCTCTTAAGCCCGTTCTATGCAACTTAAGTATACAAAAAATGTTGTTTTCTTGGGCTCTGCCAGGGTGGTGATGGCGGCGACATAAGCCATATATCGTCACCACCACACTGTCCTTCTCATCCTTAGCTTTTCTCCCTTTTTTTCTTTTTGGTGATGACGTTCACAGAGAGAGGAGATGAACAGTATGCATATGCTCTTGTCTATGTGCATGATTTAAAAGAAAAATATGCAAAGGGACATGTCCCACCAAGAGATGTTGATGAAGATTTTTTTTTTTTTACTTATGGCATTTTGCATAGGATTAACAACCATAATATATTTATATATTTTTTCATGAAATTTCATTTACGTCATTGAAGCAAAGAAGCTACCACTTGATAAACTTCTCAAAATTTGCCTCGAGATTCATGCTAGGCTTATATCCGAACTCACATCTTGCTAGGCCGATGTTGATGTGTGTGTGTGTGAAGGGGTGATCATCATTGCAGGGTATCTCCATAATGTTCTTCTTTGCCCTTATCTTCACAATGGGATTTTCATCTTCATCTTACTTGGTTGTAGATTCGTCACCTTGCAGGCCTCCACCGGAAGTGTGACAAAGCCAGCGATGTTGCCATTCATGTCGAACGACCTCAACGATGTTGCCAGTGTGGCCCTTAGTGTGTGTAATGGTAGCACCCTCACGGATACGATAAAGAACCTCACCAAGGTCATGGTGGTTGCAAACGAAGAAAACACAGAAGCTTTGCTTGTTGATGCGATGTTCGTCGGCGGTGAGGTGAGGACCTCGAACTAGTTGGCTTAGTTAACACCAATGGTCTCAAAAATCTGCACGCCGATGCGGTGGAGCTTGCCGAAACGAAGAAGGCAGAAAATGACGGAGAAGCACGCTAGATTCCTGCTGAAGAGCCAGGAGTTGATACCGGAGGAAGAAGGATAATTCTAAAGGGATTCCATTATGGCTTTAAGAATGGAATCACGGCGAGCGACCGAGAAAGTTGTGGTGGTTGTTTCGAAGAGCTTACCACCAACGTTGAGGAGGACTTGGTTGCAAGGAGAACGCCATGGATGAAGCTTGGATAAAATAGAGAAAAGTTCGGATGAAGAAGAGAGAAAGAGAATCTTCAGCCAAAAGCATGCATGCCTCCTCCTACGTGCATGATTCCTTCAAAAATAAAAAAAGGAGGATGGGCCCCACCATCCAAAAGAGAGCCTCTCATCCATGCATGACAACGTGCATGTGCATGATGATTTTTTTTTATCCGGCCGATCCCACCATGAAAGAAGATGAAGGTGCATATGGATGGATGAACATGGGTTATGGGATGGATATCAAAAGAAGAGAGTGAAGCATCCATGGACCCACCATTAAAAGAGATCGTGGATTAATGAGCCTAGTTTTCAGCCATCCTCCCTTCTCTTTTCTTCTTTTCTTCTTTTCTTCATTTTCTTCTTTTAATCATCCCCTTGATTTTTTTTGTTTACCATATCCAGAATTTTCAATTTAAAATTTGGATTTTCACCAACAACCTTGATTTTCTTTTTTTTATTCCTTTTTTTTAATATCTTGGATTTTAAAATTTTGAATTATTTAATCCTGTGCACATCCTATTTTATATTTCATTATTATTTTATCATTATCCAATCAAAATTTTTATTTGAAACTCGAATTTAATTTAATTTTTTTAATTATTTTTTTAAATAGAACATGGATAAACCCTAATTTTTTTATGTATAAACAAGAATCATTATCCATCAAATTTTATTTAAACTCAAATTTAATTTTTTTTATCCGAAGAGATAATGATTGAAATTTTATTCAAATTAAAACTCCCCTTTTTTTATATAAACAAGTAAGGAGAGGGGAAGAGGGCTGAGAACTATGCTCATTAATCCATGATCTCTTTTAATGGTGGGTCCATGGATGCTTCACTCTCTCTTCTTTTGATAGCCATCCCATAACCCATGTTCATCCATATGCACCTTCATCTTCTTTCATGGTGGGGCCAACCGGATAAAAAAATCATCATGCACATGCACATTGCCATGCATGGATGAGAGGCTCTCTTTTGGATGATGAGGCCCGCCCTTGGGTTTTTTTTTTGGTGTTTTTTTGCTTGGAGGAATCATGCACATAAGAGGAAGCATGCATGCTTTTGGCTGAAGATTCTCTTTCTCTCTTCTTCATCCAAATTTCTCTCTATTTTCTCCAAGCTTCATCCATGGCGTTTTCCTTCCAACCAAGTCCTCCTCAACGTTGGTGGTAAGTTCTTCGAAACAACCACCACAACTCTCTCAGTCGCCGGCCGTGATTCCATGCTCAGAGCCATAATCGAATCCTTTTAGCGTCATCCTCCTTCCTCAGATAAGGAGCACCCATTCATAGTACATCTTTATTGCTTTCTCTATTTTCACTTTCTTCTGCGGAAGGAGAACAACATGAGCCAGGAAATTTATAATATGTGGTCAATAAGTAAATGATTATCACATGACAAATATGTTTACCTATATATAACAGTCATACTTCAACAATTATAAGAAGCACAATTAACCAAAATAAAGTTTCTAACACAAACCACATATATTACTTGAAAGTATATGAAAAATACATCAAATTTATCTTCTCACAATCTTCCAAGATAACACAAACCACATAAGAAGATGTTGTTCCTTCTTCCTTGAGCATGAAACACAACCTAACAATAAAAAAAGTAAAGTTAATTATGTAGAGTTTGAAAACCAAAAATTCCTACAATAAGTCTCTTAACATATTATCATCATTTATAATACAAGAAAATCATGTATATATTTGGAAATATAGTTAAAACATTATAAAAAAGTTAAAATACAAATAACTAAAAAAAATTATCAAACTTATACCTATCATTCATAGTTGTCCACGACGAGATTTCATATTTTGAAATCGTTGAATGATTGTTTCATTATTGATGTTGTTGAATATCTCTTTCAATATATGTAACCAAACAATCATTCATCAAATTATCTCCCATATGGTTCCTTAGCCGATTTTTCACAATTTTCATTGCTGAAAATGTCCTTTCTACACTTGCAGTTGCAACAGGTAATATTGAAGCCAGTTTAGCCAATAGAAACACAAGTGGATAAACAATATTCTTTTTTGTCTCCACCAACTTCTCAGTAAGTTGACCAATCTCTTTAATACCAGAAAATTCAGGATTAGAGCGCATATCAATAATATAAGTTTAAAGTTGACTATCAAGCCCCATAGCATCCACAACTAAAAACTCAAGAGGATAAAAGCGAGCAAAGCAAACCAATTTCTTTTTATTGAAAGCAGAAAAAGAGTCACTTGGGTTGAGACATGCTGCACAAAGAATAACTCCGTATTAATCTCGGTGAAACGGTTGTTGAGCTCTTGAAGTTGTCTATCTATAACAACATTGACTAACTCAACTGGATAATGATGCAAATTTGAGATATCAACAACTTTACGTCGTGATCTTCCAAGAGATGAATATTTTTCATCCATGCTAGGAACCAAAATGCTATATTTTCCCCCAAAAAAGAAAGGATTTCATGTAATAAAAGATCTCATCCATCATCTCTCATCATTTGAACCCTTTGTTTAGATATTTTAACCAACTCCATAGCATTAACTATGTCTTGATCCTTTCTTTGTAAAGACTTTGACAATTCATTTGTAATGCCTAGCACATTTCTCATCAAATGTAAGTTGAAAATGAAATCAAAAGATTGAAGCATTTGAAATAAGAATTGTGCTTCCACCCTTTGCTCTGAATTCAAACCATTCTCACCAACATTTTCAAGTACATCAATCACAGAAGGGAACAAAATAATTAAGTTTAGTAATGTTCCATAATGTGAACCACATCTAGTATCACCGGCACGTTTAAGACTAATTTCTTGGTTTAAGCCTTTTCCACTTGCAAGCTCATCATTTTTAGAGCCTCGGCAACTCTAGAAGCTTGACTTTCTCTAAGAATATCATACCTCTTACATGAAGCTCCAACAACATTAAGTAAACAACCAACAATCTGAAAAAGTGAAGCAACAGAATTTTCATTTTTTGCAACTGCTACAAGAGTTAATTGAAGTTGATGTGCAAAGCAATGAATATAGAAGGTAAACTCATTTTCCTACAAAATCAAACTTTTCAAACCATTAAATTCACCCCGCATGTTGCTAGCTCCATCATAACCTTGTCCACGTAATCTTGATAAACTTAATCCATGCTTAGAGAACATAGACTCAATTGCTTCTTTAAGTGACAATGCATTAGTGTCAGAGACATGAACAATAGCTAAAAAGCGTTCAACAATACAACCTCTATTATTCATATAACGCAAAACAAGAGCCATTTGTTCTTTATTTGAGACATCACGAGATTCATCTGCCAAGATTGCAAATAAATCATCTCCTAACTCATTAATAATTGCCTTTGTTGTCTCACTTACTACAACACTTATAATGTCATTTTGAATATCATGAGCTGTTAATTTTAGATTGCTAGGAGCATTCTTTAAAACAACACTATTGATGGCTTCATTGTGTTTAGCAAGAAAATGCAAGAGTTCAAGAAAATTTCCTTGATTGTTTGATTCCTCGAATTCATCATGACCACGAAAAGGTAGCCCTTGTCGCAAAAGAAATAGAAGACAATCTACTGAAGCAGTCAATCTTGTGCGATATTCACTTCGAGCTTGATCTCCTTGCTTAATCAAAATAGATTGAATACTTTGATTTTTATTCATCAAGTCTTGACATTTTCTATAAGCTTGATTATGGGCACTATTGAGCCCACCGATATGAGTTTTCAATCTATCTTTCTTATTCCAATTTGTAAAACCTTCAATGACAAATGAGTATGCACTTTCTTCCTTTCTGATATCTGGTTTAAAAAGATAACAATATAAACAGAATGCAGCATCTTTAGATATACTATACTCTAACCAATTGCCATACTCATCAAACCAACTCGGATTAAATCGACGCAACACATTCCCAATGCTTGTTTGTGGAAAATTATGATTGCACGGATGGCAAGGTCCCTTTTGTAAGTATGCACTCCGTACTTTATCTTGATCATTAGGATGATAAGTTGAAATTAAAGGATGAAGTCATGGATCCGCGGGCAAATTTTTTATATCAACTTCAACATGAGCTTGTTTTAAACATTGTTGAGTTATTTGAGGTTCATCACTATTTTCAGGAGTTGAACTTGATTCTTCAAACAATGATTTTTTTTTTGAAATATTTTTCCATTCACTAACATTAGGAAAAATAACAAAAGTTTAATGATAATTTATGTAATCACAAAAAACATTCACAGAAAGCTAGCATTAGTGACACTATTACATAATTTACATTCTTTTGAATCTTTTCTATGGATAAATCAAGCATTCACAACACTTTAATGATGATCAAGAAAAAGTAACTTTCATGACTATTAATTCAACTCCAATGAACTCCATCAGTAGATTAATTTGTACACAAAACATTACACTAAGGTGGTGTTTGTTTCACCGGATTTGGAACTTCATGTAGTTAGAATTACAAAGTCATTGAAAATCCTATATTTGTTTAGATGGATTTGAAAAAATCAAAGGAGTTTGAGCTACAATGAAGTAAGGATTTGATGGATTTTGAACTACGTCCAATTTGGACGTAGTTCAAAGTGCAAGATTTTAATTTATAAAATATTTCTCACATGATTGTCATGTGAGGTTTATCTGTTGGTTATTTGATCATCGTTATAGCCACTTATCAAATATATATAGTAGCAAATATTCTGATTTTGTTAACAGTTTAAATATATTTAAAAGTGTTATTTTAAATTTAAATCCTCTACAAATAATATCCAAACAATTATTTTAATTTTAAATTAAAAAAACATATAGTTTTTATCTTAAATTAGATAATTTATCATTTTTTAATTATTTAATTATATTATTTTTTAAATGAAAATATGCTATGGGTTATTCCAAAGAAGAAATTTATTAATTTAATATATTATTTTTATCATAAAACTACACAATATATGCTTATAAATAATTTTTAGGGCTAAACTAAATTAGAGGGATAAGTATAACATATTTAACATAAATATTAGATAAATGAAATATATTTACTAAAAGATACTCATTTCTCTATGGTTTGATATTTTTAAAAATTATTTTATTGATTATAGAAATATTTATGTAAATTGAACTAATACAACCAAAATTTAATAATAATATTATATATATATATAACTGTTTATTTTATAATTAATAAATACTAATGATCATTGAATATAAGGTAATCTTACCTTAGGTGACCATATATCAAATCCATATTTATAAATCCCTCCAACCAACACAAAATTTTAAAATCCAACATTCCAACTATATCAAACCAAACACTAGATTTCACACTCCTTGTATTTTTAAATACAGTAATTACAACTACATTGTAATTTTAAAACCATTGCATTTTTAACTACATCTTGGTGGATCTAATGGGTATAAACCCTAGTTCAAACCATGGATCTTCTTGTTTGGAGATTGCTTAGGAACAAAGAAAGTGGTGAAAGCGTACCTGCACTTGAATCCATTGATTACGACGAAGGTGATTAGGTCTTGTGGTTCTTCTCATTGATCACACGCAAAGAGGGGAGATGAGAACCCTAATTCAGAAAACCTAATTCTGAATCTCAATATTGCATGCTCAGTCAGGGACCACACCCTATTTATAAAAAATCTATATGGGGCTAATTACAAATCTGTCCATCATAGATTTGACAATTTTGCCCCCAGGAATTCTACACAACATATGATTAATATGTACATCCACACATTTAAAATTAGATAATTAGGACCAAATTCAAACTTGAATCAGATCACAATTTGGGTCCATTCAAAACTTGAATATAATAAGATATACACAATTATAAACATTAGTTGTGTACGTCTACACAATTTATGCACATAAGTCCTTATATCCCTACATATTATGTGGTCCACAACCCAACACATCTAACCAAACGTTACCTAAAAGATTGAGCATTCACACTAAAAGATTGAGCATTCGCTCCTAGAAATCTAAGAAATGCATGCATAACTAATTGTAAATTTGTAATATTATATGTTCATGATGTTCATCCATTATCCATAGACTATAGTCCATACTCCATAGCAAATTAGCAATAATTCATAGAGTGATAGAGAAATAGGAATTATAAGATGGAATCATGGAAAATTGGAGATTATGGTTTTACCTAGGATTGAGATATGGATTATGTGGAGAAGCCGGAATTCCCAGAAAAGAGGAGCACAATGCACTGATGAGGGCTTGCGGCGGAGATGGAGGTGGCCTGATTAGGGTGGATTGGGCACCGACGGATGGTGGTCGATGCTACAATACCGATGTCGGTGGTATGGTAGAGTCGTCTCAGTTGTGGTCCTTGACACCTTGTGGAGAGATTTTAATTTTCAGAGCTTGTTGAGTTGTTGGAGTCTCTAGAGATGGCTAGAATCAAGATGGTGAAAAGGGATTGTGAGGTTGGTGGTCACTGGTTTGAGTGAGAATGTGAGATCTGGAGAAATGAGTAAAAGTCTGTAAAAAGGCAACGACTTTTTAGAAAATATATTATAATATTATATCATTGATTCATTATAATGTTATTATTATATTATATATATAATTATATCATTGATTCATTGCTTTATGTTGATTGTTAAGCACTTAAGCCAACGTTCTCATTCTCAAAAAGTAAGGTTGACCCAGCTTTTTAATATTGTGGTGTCAACTTAGCTTTTTTAAACTAATATATAAATATATATTAAAGGATTTTAGAAATTTTTGTGGGGTCATCTGACCCCACAAAAATACACACAGCTCCGCCCCTAGTATTCCTAGTTCTTACGCTAACCTCATGACTTGTTAACTTTATAATTTTAATCACAATAATAAAAATAAAAAAATATTGATTAAAAAATATTAAATAAGTGGGGCCCAAATTTGAGGTCATCCACCCCCAAACCCCAAATTTGGGACAAAAATTAAGGGTGTGTTGGAGCTTCAAATAACCCCAAATCATGAATTGATGGTCATAGTTGGAGTTGCTCTAAATGGTTACCTCCAATCTCACCTCAACTATGGAACAATTGTGTTGTGGGAAAAATACGAAAAACACCTTTATGGTTTTTGAGTTTATGCAAAATAAGGAATGGGAATTTTTTTTTTTTTCGATTCTATGATGTGTGATTTTTTAGATTTGCAAAGGGAAAAAGCCATCGATCGTGTTAACTTTTCTAATTTTGGCAAGGGCAAAATTATCCATTCATGTAAAAAATCACTATGTGGCATAAAAAAACATGATTTTGTTTGATTTTTGGAATTGAAGTTTTTTTTTGTTTAGTGGAATTTTGGAAGAGATAAATAAACTTAAAAAAATATATATTTTTATGTCATATAAGTCTATTTTTAAATAAAATGATGATTTTGCCCATGTGAGTTACCACCGTTAATAGCTTGATAATGGTTTTTCCTTTTTGCTTTGGAAATCTGGGAAACCACACATCATAAAATTGAAAAAAAAAATTCCTCGTTTTTTATTTTGCATAACTCGGAAACCACAAGGGTTTTTTTGTACTTTTCCCTAAGATGAAAGTTTGAAAATAGATAAAAGCCATCAGATAAGTGCTATATTAACATATTGTGTATATCGAATAGATCTCGCAAATGACGTGAATGTTTATTGATGTTGTAATATCCCGACCCATTGGAATTTACTTTCATGGTAAAATTAAAGTTACAGCAAGGACTTATATGTGAGAATTTGTCGAAGATTTAGGGCTCAGGAGCAAAGAAGATGATTTGTTCTGAAGTGTTTCCGGAGACCAAGGACTGAGAAGCAAGTTGGCAGGGATCTTTTGAAAATACTGTTCTATGACATATGGACCATTGGTGATTTTTTAGGGATCCTATTGCAAGGCATTTTTTTGGTAGGGACTGAGAGTGAATTTTTGGAATAAAAAGAGAGAAAATGGTGGAAATTTGGACAGCTGTAAGGGCTTGATTGGGATGAAGGGTTTGGAGGTGTTTTAGAGGGTTCATAAAATAAGGGTTCTTTGAACCCATGCTTGGGGAGAGAAAAAAAAGGACGGGTAGACAAGGGTTTAGAAGGCAAAATTGTTGGTTGGGGGAGGGGGGTTTGAAACCCCCCTCCCCCTTTTTGGCCAATCATCAACCGACCATTTGAGGATTAAATAAATTTTAAGACATTTTTGCCCTTATAATATTTCTATAATTACAACTCATGCCTTTTTAATTAGGTTTGAGCCACTAGAGATTTCTCTCTGCTTCCCATCTCTCACAGCTACCAAAAGCGAAGCTTGCCTCTTATTTCTCTCTACTATGTGTATTATGTTTTATTTTGATGAATTATTATGTATTTTTGTGGTATTATGGAAATTGTGTTACTCATTTTATGTTTTATTTTATGATTATGTTTTATAATGGCTCATACTACTGTAATTTTTATACATTTGTGGAGGTTTTGTGATGAACTTTTATGTTGGAATGACAAAGGCCAAACCTTAAATTTGGATTAGTTGTGCAAAATAAATAAATAAAAATAATCCAAATGCCTATGTTTTTGTGTTTGAAATAAAATGAATATAAGGATATTTTGTTAATAACAGTACATAACCTTACTTTCCTTTACTTCCAAACCAAACACAAAATGGTGAAAACCCTTACTTTACCTTACCTTCCCCCCAAACAAGATATGGATTGAACCATTCCCTTCCCTTTCCTTTCTATTACTTTATGAACATTTCACCCCATCCAAGCAAGCCCTAAAGGATGTTTTTTTTTCTTCTCATCAATGGAAGTTGCAACAGTGCTCTCGGAGATAAATAAAATAAAATAAAATGAGAGGGTTAGAGCTTGGTATTTGATGGAGGGGAAGATAAGGTGGAGCATCCCATGGTAAGAGTTTTGACGGTTTATTTGGTTTGATATATTTGGTTTTTTGTGTGTATTTGGGGTTGATGTCTCTTATTTTTTCTTGGAGAGGAGGAAGGGTTGGTTATGGAGAAGATGAAGTTGTTGTTGCAGATGATTGTTGTTTTAATTTATTTTAGAAAACACTTGTATTTTAAGTTGGATTTTGCTTGAAATGATGAAGAAATTCTCGGGGTATGGTAGATGTACTGTAGCAACAGGAATTAGGGTTAGTTGTGGTTAATTGGTGGTGGTGGTGGTGGTGGTTAGAAATTGAGATGTCTTAAGTATTAGGTGTAATCTCATCCAATTGAGTTGGTTGATTCCAACCAGTTAGTGGGTTTTGGACATGGACTTGGTTGAAAGGATTGAGATGAAATGCTTTTGTTGGATCAAAATGTTTTGGTTGAAAGGACTTGGACTTGGACTCACTCTCACCTGGTTTGATCCAACCAAAACATTTCATCTCAATTCTTTCAACCAAGTCCAAGTCCAAGTCCAAAACCCACTATATGGTTGGACTCAACCAACTCAAATGGACCAACACTTAACACATCATAATTTCTAACCAACATCGCCACCACCACCGCCACCACCACCACCACCATCATCATCATCATCGACCACTTCAACTTAATTAACCAAAACTAAACCTAATTCTGGTTGCTATAGTACACCTACATTAACCCCCCGAGAATTTCTTCATCATTTCAAGCAAGATCCAACTCAAAATGCAAGTATTTTCCAAAATAAATTGAACCAACAATCATCTACAACAACAACAACTTCATCTTCTCCATCACCAACCCTTCTTCCTCAAAGAAAAAACAAGAGATATCAACCCCAAATACACACACAAAACCAAATATATTAAGCCAAATAAACCATAAAAACTCTTACCATAGGATGCTCAACTCCATCATCCCATCCATCAAACTCCAAACTCTAACTCTCTCATTTCACTTTCTTTCTTTCTTTTTTTTTTCTCTTAGCCCTATTGTAACCTCTATTGATGAGAAGAAAAAAACCATCCTTTAAAGCTGACAGTATTTCCACCCTTTTCTCTCTTTTTATTCTGAAAAAATCACTTGGAGTCCCTGCTAGGAAAAACATCTTACAACAAGGTCCCTGAAAAATCACCAATAGTCTCTGTGTCATAAATAGTATTTTCAAAAGATCCCTGCCAACTTACCTCTTAGTCCTTGGTCTCTGAAAACACTTCATATCAAATCCTCTTCTTTGCTCCTGAGCCTCAAATCTTCCACAAACTCTCACATATAAGTCATTGTTGTAACTTTAATTTTACCATAAAAGTGAATTCCAACAGTTTAGGGTATTACAACTGCCACACCATTATTTACGTCATTCTATTTTCCAAACTTCAAATTCAAACTATATAAATCCCTCAACTCTAAAAAATTATAAAACATTATAAAACATTATAAAACCAATCTAAAACTCTAAAATTTTAAACCCCAATATTATAAAACCATATTCCTTAAATTTTAAAACCTAAACCCTAAACCCTTAATCCTAAATCATAAACCTTAGACAATATATTGCAATGAAGGTTTGCACCTTAATTACAATTTAGAGTTGAGGGAACGAGTTTCTAGTTTACGGTTTAAGATTAAAGGTTTAGATTTATGATTTAAATGGCAAAGAAAAATTGAAGTCTTACTTTAGAATAAAAAAAAAATAGAGAGAAAGAATAATGTGGATACTGATATAGATACCAACTTGGCATCCACAAGGAAAAACTATTTGGAAAACCTACTTTGTAAAATATTATTACGCAAGCCATAAAAAGTAAACTAATAACTTTAAAATTATCCATATATTTCAATTGGAGAACGGCTTCAAAGCTCATAAGAGAAGACTTGTGTAAAAATTTGAAGTGTAAAAATGGTTAAAACAATATTTTACAAAGACTTTGATCTTTTACTGTCAAATTTACTGTCACGTGCATCGCACGTGTCCAAAAAGTTCTCCTACCTAAGATCTTTGATCTAACGGTCAGAATTCCATCCCGAGAACGGCTTCAAAGCTCATAAGAGAAGACTTGTGTTGGCCGCCGTAAGCTGGAGGAGCCGACGATGGAGAACGATTCCGATTCCGACTCGCCGGAGGAGGTCACGGCGGAGCAGGTTTGTTCGTCATTCCTCCGATGTTCTCAGTTCCATTGAGAATCAAAGGCCATTGTGACCTATATATCTGTAATTTGTTATAACTTTTGGTGGTTTTTCTAGGGATTTAGGTTTTGATGGTATTGGGATTGGTTTTAGTTTAATTGCATAATGTTATTGTTTCCATTGGGGATTGTTTGGTTTTTAGGGATTTAGGGTTTTAGAGTATGTTTATTTTTATTTTTTTTGTATTGATTTTCGTTTTATATGCGTAATTTTATTGTTTTCAATGCCAACTGTTTGATTTGTGTAGTGATTTTGGTTTTTTTTAGGCGATTATATGATACTATTTTGGTGTAAATGCATTGTTTTTTTTTGGAATTTAGGGTTTTTGGTTACTTTGATGTTTTTTCTTTGATTTTGGTTTTGTATGTGCAATGTTATTGTTTTCAATGCCAAGAGTTTGATTTGTGTAGTGATTTAGATTGGTTTATAGAGCAATTCCATGACTTTATGACTACTTAAACTCTTCCGATAGTGAATTGATTGTCTCGCAAAATGTAATATTAAATATGATGATGCTCTTTCTATATTATACCCAATTTCTAGCTCTTCATTCAATCAGTGCTTGCTTGAAGAGAATTTGTGTAAGGTGATCAAATTTTAACGCGTTGTTTTACTTTTGATGATTTGCAGAGCATTAGGCAATATGAAGAAATAAAGAAAGTCCAAAAAGAAAATAAACTACGGTAAAGTCTGCCCGCAAGAATTTATGTTTTGTGTACTGCATAAAAAAAAAATTTTATTTTTTGATTTTGACAATAATATTTGTTTGCAAATCTGTCTTGCCAATTTGTTACCTACCCTTTGATTGCTTTTCGTCTATGTATCGTGTATGTCAACGAAGATATTGCTATTTTTATTTTCAACCATAGCTTAACTATAATTGTATTTTGTTATAAGTCTCAAATTTTGTATGTATGTTCTTGCTAGAAGGAAGCTATCCAAGTCTAGGTTTTTGTTGCTTCCTCAGGCAAGGCCTCTCATACTTCCTACGATGACCATTTCTAAATCTTCATGAAGTTCCGCTTATATAATTTGACCATATCTTATGCCTTGCCCCGTATTTTTCATTGATGTGGTAAAACAAGTGAAAGTTCAAGCTCTAGACTTTCATTAATATTAGCCGGGTTCTTTAAATGTTATAGCTTATTCCTGGTGCGAGGATCATATCTGTTCTCAAGTTATACGTTTTAGAGTTATCTTGATGTCTAAGTAGTGTTGGTAATATGAGTTCACTGTAAATGCTAAACTCCTTTTTGTAGGGAGGCTCATGAAGGGAAAGAGAGGAGGAGACAATGGGCTCAAAGAAGAACTAAAGAAAAACCAACCGAAGAGAATGTCCCTAAAGTTTCAAAAACCGAAGAACAACCAGAACCGCTTAATATACCAGGAATGCTTCCGAGTAACATTGTCAGTCTCCTAGCTGCTCGTGAAAAGTATGTTCTGTTGCCTCATGTATGAGTATCGTGTTTTTTTCATTTTGTTTCTCGATTTTGAGATATCTGCAAATATCATCATCTTATTTTATTTCTTCCAAATCACCTACTCAAGTTGCTTTTAAGTAGTCGCAAATTATATTTGGACACATGAACACTCACGAATTCGTGGGGTCACTATAGTTCAAATAGATCATTTATTTTATATTATTTGTTTAATCATTTTAAATAGAAGCCAGTTTTGTGTGCCAATAGCCAAACCGCTTTCATTTGTTTTATTTCAATACTTAGATTAATATTGATGCAAAAGTTTGTTCCTCATTCTAAAAAAGTGCAGATGCTATTATTTCCACCTATTTAAGGTGCCGCCAATACTTTCATCATGATTTATACTGAACAAACAAAGCAGTGAAAAAATGCACATATGTAACTACTTCACAACAATCTAAACAGTGTTCTTCTTATCGTGTATTATTATTAATGCAAACATTGGTGGTTTCATATGCAGGGTAGTCTTTTCATCAGATTCTGAAGAAGACACTCACCAGAAGCCAACCAAAAGAAAGAGGAGGCAAAAAAATTCTGGGTGTGCACTCTACCCCTTTCATCTCAGCGTCGGAATGGTCTCTTTTTTTTTTTTACCTATTTCTTAGCATCTTGTCTTATTTTCCAGACCCGATACTGTACTTTTGAAGGACATCCCTTCGGCGGAGTGCTCAAAAAACTCTCTGGAATTTTTGAAGAGGCGAAAAACACAGGTTGCAAGGTCATCTGCGGTTCTCAAGAATGCAAACCAAGCATTGCGGCTTCTTTCCTCTCAAGGCCTAGTGAGCAAAAACTAATGTAAGTTGTATCCGCTGTGAAACCACATTGCTTTGGTGCCAACACTCATCCAGTTTTGAGATTATCAGGGGAAAATATTAAACAATTATCGCATACTTAGCAGAGTTTTGTATCTGTTTCCAATCATCGAAATTATGCTTGTTTGTTATAATTGTTAGCTTAATTATCCATGTTTTTAGTCTTTGATTTGTTCTTTTATTTTTTTGCATTGAAATCACACTAGTGACTATGTATGAAACTTCAAATTGGAACAGTTTGTCTGGACTCTGGTCTGTAGGATTTCTTAATTTTGTCTTTTAGAAGCGTGTGATACATTATTGCTTTTTAGAGTGCATATTGCAAAATTATTATTTAATCATTTAAGAAGAAAAAAATATCTGTGAAACTTCCTAATAATAATATTGTCAAACTTCATATTTTTGCTCTGAAACTGTTTAGTTACTTCTGCAACTTTACAAGATGAATCTATTTATGCATAAAACTTTCTTGATTATAGTCTTTCAGAACTGGAAATAACACTTTTTATAAACAAGTTTTGAATTATATTATCTTTGATTTCTATTCCCGGATTATATTCTAGCTACACTCATTCATTTTTAATACACCATGGTTTATTAGATCAAACCATTGAATATGTGCCCCATGATGTTAACATTACATCTCAATGATATAGATTTATTAATATATATCCCCACACAGTAAATGCCTATCGGTTGGTGCAATATCATAATATATATATATATATATATATCATTTTGATTATTCAATTACACAAATTTATATTCTTGACAACAAACACTACTAGACATCTAATATTTAACATATTTATGAGCTAAATTACATTTATATGAGTCCATATTGGATTGGAATAGCCAAAGCAAAAAAATTTGTGAACTTCAAGAGTTAAAATGAATATATTTTTGATTTGAGGATCAAAATGAACAGTGTCTTTTATATTAATAATCAAAACAAACCTCAACAAAGATGAATAAAGACTTGAAATCTAAAATAAAATTATAAATAAAAGAATTTGCTTCAACTTCAACAAGTTATTCTTGTCAATCAAAATTTTGAGAAACTACAGAGAGAAAAGAAACAACGCTTTGTGTTGAGCCCCCAAAAAAAAGCCCAAAGGATCACATTCACATAAGATAAGAAGTAAAGACTAGAAAAAACATCACTTGTTAGCTTCTATGAGGTGAAAACCTAAATTTTGGTTACTCAATCAGAAATCCGAACATAAGATATCAGCAGGCTTTTGTCAACTGCAAGCATTAGAAAAAAATCATACCTGATATCGACTCTTTCGCAAAAACCCTATCATGCTTCTTTGCATCATCCTGAAAAAAAGGAATCATCAAATGTTACAAAAGATGCATGTTTCTCACAATAAGGGTTCCCACATAGAAAATATAAACTCACATGAAGAATAAAACCAATGTTTTCCTTGTAGTCAAGGAACTCCTTCCACTGTTTGCCAATGCTTGCCTGAAAAAAAGAAATTAAGTCATGAAGATATTAAATAACGAACAAGAAACAGTAATTTAGTCAGTTTGTCTCAACTGTTTTCTTGTCTTTCTTGGAATTTCCATTGACCCAAACATGGCTAAAGTTCAAGCCTTTGTGAGAAAATAAACATGCTGGGACATCATTGATTTGTCAATTTATTCAAATTGGCAAGATCCAAACCTAATTGGATTGAGATGATTTAGTCTGTTCTCAAAAGAGAGAACCCAATTGAAAGAGAATTAGGTTAAACAGCTTGTCACATCCACAAGCTAGACTTGAAAAAAACACAATGCTGATATAAGATGATTGCAGCTCACAATATGACACTTTTGCTTAAGTTAATAGCAGGTGAACAGTATGGAAGATGTTGGCATGGATGAGTAGAACTAAGTTTTTCACAATATCCGTTTGCCTGGTGATTGTGCAGTGTATCACACACTTATTGCATTTTGAAGTATCTATTACTGAAATTCTGAAGGATGATATTATTTCCTTCTATACAAGCATGAAATGGAACATGGAATTATGCTAAGAATCAGTGAAAACAACACCAAATAAAATCAGAGCATTAAAATTGACTACATATAACAATAAAGAAATGTTTAGGTTGATTGGAGAACCAAAACTATAAAACAATTGCTGTTTACCTGAGCAACTTCATCTGAACCATTTTGTGTCCATAAAGAAATCTTTTCCTGTTTCGCTCGTACATTAACTACTACTCCGCATATATAATCACCATACTCAAACTGCTCTCCAATCATTGCCAGCAACTAGTGAAAACAAAAAAGGGGATAAGTTAAAAAAATGTATAGTTTTTAGCATTAATTCTGAACATGAATTTCCATTAGACTAGAAGCATACTACTTGCTCAGAGAAAGGAAAAGAGAACAAAAAGATAGATCAGAAACACACTGTGTACAGCCACCAGCTATCAGCTTTTCCCTTAGGGCAGCTTATGGTCCATTTTCCTCCACGGGCACAGGTTGGATCCTCCCATTTGGGCTCTATGCCATATTTGAAACAATGAAAGTCTGCTCCCACAACCAGCTTGCTTGGGCGACGCACATTGTTGTACACACTGGAAAGTAATGATTATGTTATTTGTTATTTAAACAAAAGTTACAACAGAAGGCTCAATCATGGTGCAACTAAAGAAATACATGCCACAAAAAGGAAAGAAAAGATCTAAAATTTTCAGCAGTCAGGATGGGCCATAAATCTAACTAATGAACCTAAGTAGAAATACATGAAAAACAAAAAAGGCAAGTTAAACAATATAAGCCAGGTTGACAGACTAATTATGACCGTTAAGCAATATGAAGAGGATGGAAAGATACTTGAAAGGATGGATGCATGATGACAGGCTAGGATTTATAAGCTTATGAGTATAGAATGCATTATCATCAAATATTACGGGTACCAGATGCACCAATATTGGTGTGATGAGTGATACAAACCTTTATGTGAAAAATAACATATTCTCCAGAAAGATTAAGTACCACCAAGTTCACTAGTAAGCTGATGCAACTCTGCTACTCAAGTAAACCTCTTGTACTGCAGACTCCATTTAACACGAGAATCATCTTTTTTTTATTAAAAAAAAAAAAAACCATTTTATCTACAGATTTGATGACAGGTTATCAAAAATATTTACAAAGTAATACTAAGGTGCCTTAAGAAGCATGACTTTATGAGCATTTTAACCCATCTATCTACATCTAAAGTGAATCTTTGAATGTATTTAGTGTGTGGGATAAGCATTGCACTTGATATATCTCATGTTTGCTATAAAAGTTCTAAAATAGTGCATCATAGAGTGGATAAACTTCAAATATACAGAATAATTTAGTTATAAATATTGAATTCTTAAATACAACACCATTTTCTAAAGAAGTTCACCATATTAAAAATTTTTTTCCTAGATCCTCAACATGCACTCCTCTTTCTATAAATCAATACTGAAACCCTCAACCTGCACACTTTTTGATTTGATCCTCATTTTATAGAACTTATTTTTCATTTTCACAGTCCAGACTTCATTCCACTATCTTGTTCTCCTTCAATTACTTTAACTAAAAAAAAAAAAATTACTGATCATTTCTCATCATCAACCAACTAAACTTATGCAATAATGAAGGAAATTCAAAAGTCTTCCCTTAAATATCACACCACTTCATTGCGTCCCTTTACTCCAATACCTCTTCATTACATCACTTCACAGCACCCTTTCACTGTGGCACAATTCATGCCATTTTAACTTCCCCAAAAAAACCATGTTTTTTACAGCAACCAATCCAGATACACTCTCAAACATCAATCACTAATCACTAAGAATCAAAACACACAAAATAAAAAAAAAATATCCTAAAATTTCTCACATGAAAGAACCAAACAAGGCAAGAATCCAATCAAAATCAAACAAAATTAATCCTGCAGCTATGTTTGCATCTCAAAATCAAACACCATTAGAATCATCTTCTAATCAAGAGCTCAAACAAAAACCAAATCAGATCCTAATTGTTTCAATGAATAACAAGCACAACAATAGAGCAAAGATCAAAAAATCACCATACCCCCAGAAATCCTCAACAGTGGAGAAGGTGTGAATAGGGCGAATGGTGCTACCCCACGCCACCTGCCTTGATTTCCCAGATGGATTATCGAACCAAAACGTCCATCGATTCTCCAGCAAATGCTTCTCATTCAGTGAACCTCGTCCATGCGTCACCTCTTCCACCACCGGCGACGAAGCATCGTCATCGAAGGCCAATGCCGCCGCTTCGTCGTCGTCCTCCTCCTCCTCCTCCTCCTCCTCAGCCTTGATCTTCGTCTCCTCTTCCATCTCTGGATCGATCTCAGATGCGACGATTTCGGTGCCCAATGAAACGAAATGAACGATGAGCCCTCGATTGCTCAATCCAAAACACTCGTGAAATTTGAATTCGTATTTATACTTCTCAACCAAATTTTTTAAAAATATATAATTTTTTTTTTTATTAAATAAGTGGGCAAGCTACTATGGATAACAGTGTTGAATACACCATCCGTCCTCACCTTGTGTACAAAGGATTCATCCTCTGTGCACCTAGGGATGGCAATAATACCCATACTTGACCTAACCCGACCCGATCCGAGTTTGACGGGTAAACCCCAATTTGACCGGGTTTCGGGTCGGGTTCGAGTAAACCCGACTTGTATGAAACGGGTGCGGGTATGGGAATTCTAATACCCGACCCGTACCCGAACCCGAACCCGACCCGAAATTAAAATTACTAAAATATTTATATAATATATATCTACATATATATATATATATATATATATTCTACACTTCACAATTTAGGGTTTTTTTATTTTTTTCCTTTTTTTGTTTGGTCTTATAATTATATAATAATTTTTATTTTTATTTTTATTTTTATAAAAAAATTATAATTACTTTTTAAGTTATTTTTTTATAAAAAAATAATATTTTTTTATTAATATTTTTTTAATATTGGGGCGAGGGCGGGTATACTGCATGGTACTGACACTCGTCGGGATGCGGGTGTGGGTTTGGGTTTTTAAAACCCGTCGGGTTCGGGTTCGGGTATATTAGTGGGGTATCGAGTACAGGTACGGATATGGTAATACCCGCACCCGACCCGACCCGTTGCCATCGTGCACCCACCACAAAAGGCTCTATTCACTTTACTTCAGATGAGATTTGAACAAGTTTCTGCATAGAATAGTCTTACCACCACACTACATTAATGTTGGTTTATTTTATTTATAGACCCAACGATATTTTTAAAGTTACATAATCCATAAATCAATAGTATGAAAGTATTAAAATCATTGTATTATTAAATATATAATTTTTTTTAATAAGTAAGTGGGCAAGCCACTCTCGATGATAGATACTGGATGTGTATTGAATATACCATGTGCTTGTGTGCGAGAGGATTCATCGTACATGTGCCCGCCACAAAAGGCCCTATTCATCATGCTTCAGGATGGGATTTGAACACCCATCTTCCACATGAAAATGCCTTATCACCACGATACACTAATATTAATTTTTTTTAGACCCATCGATATTTTTTGAGTTACATGGTCCATATGTCATAAACCAATAATAAAGAAGTATTAAAATCATTGTATTACTAGATTTTTACTGATATTTTATAAATTTAAACTTAAATTTTTTTACTTGAATAGCTCAAACGGCTGCTAGAGTTAGTGGTGTAATTTTTTTATAATTCTGTTTTTCTAAGATAATTTCTAAGATAAACTCATAAACACCCTAGTTTGTGTAAGTTTATTTGACCTCAAAACTAGTTCATTAGTTATGAAATGAAATATTGTATGATATGTTGTTTATTGAAACATAAAATATAAAATAATTTGCTACGCCAAGCTTATACTTTATATTCCATTGCCCGCTCAGGTCAATGGGTTGTCCATATTTTTTTGTAATAATAATGATGATGAGATTTATTGTATAAATTGTTTATAAAAGTTATATATAATTTTTAAATGGGTAAGTATCATCTGATAGCCACAAATGTTTTCAGTAAGTATATATTTGTGTCACATACGTTTTTATATCGATATGGCCACTAAACTTATCTCCGATTACACTCATGGCCACAATTTTATGATTGGGGACTGTTTTCAGCGAAAGTGCTGAGGTGGCGTCTAATATGTATTATCTTTTAAAAAAAAAGATCTTAGGTGGCATTCCACCTCACCACCCTCTCTCTGCCCACTGCCACGTCAGCCAGCCACTCAGCTGAGAACTTTACCATTTCGTTCATCAACCCCTTCTCATGTCCCGAAGATCACACTGACCTAAACCCTTGTCTGAGCGCCCCTTGTCCGAGCGCCCCCATTTCTCCTCCCAATCTGATATTACCTCTCCACGCCATCAGCCCTTCTCGTCCGGTGATCTCCACGACGTAGACTTCTGAACAGATCTAGCAACACCACGGGTAGAATCCAAGTAAAAGCACCGGTGAAGGTAGTAATTTAGGGATTTTAGGTTGATTGGTTTTGCATTTTATTTTTTTTAGTTTGATTGTTGTTTAATATTAGTTTTTATGTTTTGTGGGCTTGTGTTTCCATAATTTAAGGTTGGAACTCCCATAAATGAATTAGTAGTTTTGGAGATGGAGATGAGAGTTTAATTTATTTTCCCTAAAGTGATTTTTTTTATCTAAAAAGGCATGAGTTTTATGTGTTATGTTGAGGTTGTGTTGGTGAACTTACATTTTGAAAGGCAAGGTTTTCGTTGTTAGTCATAGTACTCATAAGGAAGATGCTTCTCTTTCTAATGTGACAAACATCTCAGTGACAACAGACATGATTCACTAAAGCCTGGAATTTATGTTTTACAACATTAATTTAGTTTTCAGATTGATGTCCCCTGGTTTTGTTTTCCATTCAAATTCGCTAAATCACCAACCTTGGCTTATGAATTAAGGATGTGAATGAATCCAGAATGAACTCTTTAAATTTTTTCATTACTAGAAGTTATTTCTTCATTATTTGTTGGCATATATTAGTTTGCCATGTATAACATCTTCATGATTGAAAAAATATAAACATTCAAATTGTCAAGCATGGCTTGTCATTTTAATCTTATCTGCATCAAGGGATCCAAACTCTGAACTATATGTTTCTTAATTTTCTCAGCTAACATAAGTTTGTGAGTTTCTCATGGATCATGTTGGAATTGTGTTCGTGTTCTTACACTAAACAAGTATTAGCTTTTTTCCTATCAGGCTTAAATTCTTGCTTCTTTGAAGTCATGGAGACCATAATCTGAGTTGGTTTAGAATTATTTTGTTATCTCTTACATTAGCTTTATTTTCCCTAAAGTGATTTTTTTCCCCCAGTGAGTTACGTTATGCTATATTAAATCTCTTTATTTTTCCCAAAAGCCCGATGATTTATCTATCTTTGTTATTAAGGTTTTTCTCTGTTTTTCTTGGTTTTGCAACTTCTTCTTGTTGTTGTAAAAATTGTTATCTCTTTTTGGTACTACATTTTCCAAAACAATTTTAATAATAGAGAATTAAATGTTTTTCATTTATTGTTGCTTGTGATCCACATGCCAAGTTAATCTTTTGTTGTTTTTATTAGCAATTGAAATTGTATTAAACTACAACAAGTATAGTATGGAAGATGTGCTAAATAGTGGTGTGCTAGATGAACATCAATTGAGGAGGATGACTTCATTGATTCGACTATGATATTCCTTACGGTGATGAGGACTTCCAGTGGGTTTTGTATGAACAAAATGGTGAAAATAAAGGCAGCAGAGATATCCCATCTTTCCCTCAAAATAGCACAATAACATAAGGACTTGTTAGAGAAGAAAGTGAGTGCGCGGTTGATAATTAGAGGGACTTGTTCACGAGAACGGATCTGAGATGATGATGGTCACACTAGGTTTGTAGAGTTTAATGAAGAGAAGGAGATGTATAATCCAAGGTTAAGGGTGTAATATTTTCAACCTTGGCCTTGTTGACCAAGTTGACCAGAAACTTTTTTACTTCCCTTTGTTGTTTGACTATTTATGGGGATTCGACACCTGTACATCTTGCAACCTTGCTTCTCACCCGGTGGCTCCCTCCCCAGTGAAGCTTTTGGTCTTGTCATGGTTGATGGGAGAGACACTCTTCTTCTTCCTCTTCTTCTTCTTCTTCTTCCTCTAAATAGCAACCATCCTTTGAGTTTGGGCTGAAGAAGTAGCAACCTTCCTTTGAGCTTCGGACTGAAAAGGCCAGCCGTGAGGAGGATCTCAGAGCCGCAGCACTTGGGTTCGGCAGCGGCAAAGGAGGCTGAAGATTCACCGTTCCTTTCTTCATCAAGCTTCAGGTTAGCATCTAGGGTGTTTGTGGATGAAGCTTCTTGTTAGATCCCTCTTCTAAGCGTGGTTTGTGACTGTTCTTGTGGGTTTGTTGTGTTGTTTCCTTGCCTTGATGAGACCTACACCTTAACCTTTTGGTTTAGAAGAATATTTATCTTGTTTGTAATTCTTGTAAGCTTAAAGCTTAGTTTCTTGCATCCTTGAAGCTTAACTGGTGTTGTTGTGTCCAGCTTGGTTAATCTATTTTGCAACATGCTTAAACTTTAGAGAGTTTCATTTGATAATCATGCTTTGTGAGTATATGTTTTTATTTGTATCTTGTATATGTAAATGGAAGTGCTTGAGACCTTAACCTCTTGATGATTATATTTTGTTGAAAAGCATGACTGTTCTATTGCTTTGTTAGTTTTAAACTCCTTGATTTGAGTAGATGGTTGTAAGCCTGTTGTGGTGTTAAACTTGCAAACTCAGTTGAGTTCTTGGGTTATTGTTCACGTGTCATCTAAATCCTTGATTTAGCAATGTGAATGTTGTAAGTGAGAGTAAACCTTGGTTGTTGATTTTAGATCCTTGCTTAGCTATTTAAAGGAAAGCTTTCATGCTTGTAAATTTGGAGCTTTGAGTGTGCAGCCTTTAGGTTTAGGTTGCTAATATTATTCACACCTTGGTTTAAGCATGACCTCTTGTAATCTTGCCTTGATAGCTTATTATTTTGTGGTGTATTTAATTTGTGATTATAGTAACCTGATGCTTTAGTTTGTTTGGAATCCTCTTTGTCTAAACTTGGGGTTGTTTGGCCTTGTATTGGTTTAATCATCTATAGGTTGTCCTTAATTTAACTTTAATTGTGTTTGAAGCTGGACATCATGTGAGTTTGGTTTTGCATGAGATCATGACTTTTAATATTTTAATCATCTAAAGCCTTCTAGACCCTAAGTGCCTTGTTGTAGATCATTGTTGGTATTAGCTTAACATCTAGACCTAGTCTTTACAAGCACTTGTAAGCATGCTTTCTAAAATTTCTATTTGCTTAAATATCTTCAACTATAGGTTACGTGAACTTGTGTGTGGCTTCGGAAAGCATGGATAACATGCTTTATGATTATCTCACTTATGTGAATATTTATATAGTCATGTACTTTCGGGTTGTATACTTGATAGTTGGAATTTTTAATTTCCATCCTTGAACCTTGCATATCAGGTTATTATTTATAGACATAGGTATTTGGTTGTGGTTGACTTATCCTGCAATGATTGTAAATTCTTCCTCCGGGGCCTTAGTTGTAGTAGGCCCGGCCCAAGACTTAATTCTAAGTAAAAGCTTTTTGTTGGTTAGATTTTTGTAGCGAGCCCTAGTTCGCGGGACTTGAGTGAACCCGGACTACTGTAGCTCGGAGCCGGGCTAGGCTCTGCACCCGCAAGTCTCGTATTTCGATAATTATTATATATTTAAGTTATTTCATTATTTTTTTATGTAATTTTTATTTAATTATTTATTTACTTCTGGTCGTTTATTTATTTATTTAATTATTCCATTTATTACAGTATTTTTCTTTGTCTGTATTTTTGTATTTAGCGGTTTTTAGTACATCTCCATTCTCGGCTCGCCCTGACTAGGAGGAGTAAGTCCTAGCCATGTGCACATGTTTTTTACGTAGTAGCGCTACCCCCATGTGCGATCGAAGATCCAACCCGGTACGTTGATATTACTGTACATTACGTTTGCATTCCCGACTTCGCGATCGATGATCCGACCCTCACGTTGTTGATTTACGTTGTAGCTTGAGGGAGATGTACATGATTGAATCTGCGTGTTTTCCGTATTTTTTTGGATTATTTTTTTGTATTACTGTGTGTTTTACGTATTACGTATGAAAGTATGATATATTATTACGCAATATCACGCTTTATACATTGTTTACTGCGACCCCTCTCTGGGCCCTTGTGGCTCATACACTCTGTGAACTCCGTTCTGCGAGGGAGAAGATCAAGTCTAGGATCGGGGGGTGTGCGGGAGTGTATTTTTCCGTTTATTATCGATATCTACAGTAGTACACTTTTACGTGAGTGTAAAGGCTTGTATTACGGCCCGTATTTATGTTTTGTAAACTGTTGGGTTCGTCTTTGTGTTCTGTAGGGTTGCTAAAGCCCGTACTTGTAATATTTCAGTTTCCAGTATCCTATTTGTGCTTCTGTATTACTGTTTATATTTTGCTTGTTAGGGTTGACTCTGATTAGGTCAAATCGAGGCCCTAGCACCCTAGTGGGACCCAGTCCCGAGTGGATGCTGACCGATCTGTCTGCGGACCAGTACGTGATGGGGGCGTGACAAAGGGTTGGGTTAGTATTTTAGGGGGTTTTGATCAACTAAAGAGGGCTTGTAGAAATTGGGGGATTAAGAACAGATTTCAGCTATGGTTCCCATAGAATGATAGAAAGAGAGTGATCTATGCATGCCACAACAAACAATGTTCTTTCAGGATTTATGCAGCTCACATGAGCAAAGACAATCCATTAGTGCAAATTAAGAATGCTAATCTTGATCACAGCTGTGGAAAGGTCTTCAATAATTTTCATGTAACTTCAAGGTGACTTGCCACTAAATATTTTGACAAGTTCAAGGCTGATCCAAATTGGAGCTGCAATGGCATAATTAAACAAGTTAAGGATGACCATGAATTTCTCATATGAAGCTTGGAGAAGCAAACACTTGGCAATGAAGTGGGTCAATGGAAATGAGGGTGAGCAATACACAAACCTCACCAAGTATGCAGCTGAGCTCATGCAAACCAACCCAGGTAGCACAGTAATTTTGTGGAGGAATGAAGGTGTCTTCAAAGGGTTTTATGTCTATTTGAAGCCCTTAAAGGATGCATTCTGATCAGGTTGTAGGCAGTCGAGATTGACCCCAATGATTGTATATTACCCATTGCTTATGCAGTAGTGTTGGTTAAGAATAAAGATACTTGGACATGGTTCATGAATCTTTTGAGGAAAGATTTGGAGATCTAGAACAGCAGATATCTCATCATAATGAGTGACCGGCAAAAGGTTAGTTGTATGTTTAAACATTTTCTATTGATAGTAACTGTCATTTAATTTTTGAATTATAATTGCAGGGTTTAAAAAGGGCTATTCAAGATATATTTCCAGATGTTGAACACAGAAATTGTGTTCGGCACATGTATACTAATTTCAGGGAGAAATTCAAAGGGAAAGCACTAAAAGATTTTTTATGGAATGCTGCGAGGGCAACGTATATTCAAAGGTTTAACTATTGGCTTGGAGAAATAGAGAAGGTGAGTCCATAAGCAAGAAGATGGCTTGATCATGAAGATAGAACTCATGTAAGTTGGACTAGGCCGTTGTTCACAACCTCAAGTAAGTGTGACATCTTACTCAATAATACTTGTGAAAAAATTAACAAGTACATACTTTATACAAGGGATAAGAGAATCATCACAATGCTTGAGATGATTAAGGTGAAACTAATGAGAAGAATGAAAACAAAAAAGGAACAAATGTTGAAGTACAAGGGACGCATATTACCAAAGATCCAAAAGAAGCTAGACAAGATGAAGGAAGATGGGCAGTGCTACACCCCAGACTTCTCTAGTGGGCCCCAAAGTGCGAGATCCTTAGGAGTGGAAGGGTCTTTTGTTGTAGACATGATTGACGAGAACTTGCAGCGTCGCGAAAATGGGACTTAGCGGGTTTGCCTTGCCCGCATGAAATCGGTGCTATTTATGGAAATAATCGGCAACGGAAGAATGTGCATGATTCCTATTTAGTTTCAACATATCTGCTGGGTCTATGATCACTACATAAACCCCACCAATAATGAAGAGATGTGGCCAAATGTAAATGATGGTACACAAGTGATCCCACCGCCAATTACGAGAAGAAAAAGGGGAAGGAAAGCAACAACAAGGAGAAAAGAACCTGAAGAGATAGATAATGCTTTGAAGGCATCAAAATCCAATTCCATACCTTCTAGGTTAGGCAAACAAAAAATTAATAGGAAGGGTTTAAGCAAAGGTAGGTGTAGTGTATGCCATGCAATCGGCCATAACAAAAAGCATCATGAGAA
This sequence comes from Dioscorea cayenensis subsp. rotundata, assembly GCF_009730915.1. NCBI lineage: Eukaryota > Viridiplantae > Streptophyta > Magnoliopsida > Dioscoreales > Dioscoreaceae > Dioscorea > Dioscorea cayenensis. The sequence goes on along the minus strand of NC_052479.1, from coordinate 29,016,767 downwards.
AGTATGTATTTTGTTATTTAGTTCGATTTCGAGTTCAAATGCATTAGTTGAATGATTTTAAATATCATCAATGTTATTTAAATCTGTTTTTTATGATGTCAGGGGATTGAGAATGCACATGAACACTGCACCTTCAGCGTTGGCGAAAAAAAGATAGAAAAATACCTTATGTAATTTTTCTCATATATAACCGATTAAATAATGGAAAGCTGGTTTGTGTTGCATTAATTTATTTGCATCTTTGTTTGCTTCACAGAGAAGAAGCAACCAGGCAGCCAATCTAGAAAATGTCTTAATTGGTAGTACTACAGCTGTCAATTCACCAAGTCAGCCCCCTGATCTCTTAGGCATCCTACAGTCTCAAACAAGGCAACCAAGTCAAATTACCAACAAAGGGTCAGTATTAAATGTCAGCATAAGCATGTCTTCCCATATTAGTGTGGCTAACATGGGAAATGTGATCAACTGCACAATGCCAACTCAATCTCCAATAAGAGATGAGGGCTTCTTCCTCAGTCATGGATGGTGGAAAGGAAATGGAATGTTTTGATGATGGAAAACTCTGTTGATATTTAAATTATGAACTTTGTGAACTAGTAGTAACATTTTATTTTGAGTCAATGTCCTTTAGATTTGTTATGAAATTTCTTTTAAGCACTGTCAGTTATGTATTTTGTTGGATTTGTTGCATTTGTTATGATGAACTTTGTTGTAAGCACTGGATTTTGAGTCAATGTCCTTTAGATTTTGAGTTAATGATGAACTTTGTTGTCAACAGATTTATATTATGCATATTTATTCCCAGGTTTTCGATATATTTGTATTCCAGTTTTTATCAACTAAGCATATTTGTATTATGCTAAATTATTACGAGTTCGATGAAATCGGTTTGCGATTTTTAGTAACCCATGATGCAATACATATAAGACTGCAGGACTTATATTGTGCAATTTTTAAGCGTAAATTGGTATTGGCGGTGCAAAACATGTATTTTTTTGCAATCCATTATGCAAATTCTTATGAAGTAAATTGGTATAGTAAAAAAATTTCTCATGTGAAGAATGACAAAAAAGCAATATCAAATCCATGAGTGAAATAATAATTCAAAAACAATCTCACAATATCTCACAATAACACAAATGAAGTAAAAGCGCCAATCTCACAAGTATTCATTCAAAAATAAAAGTTAAATTTCAATCTCACAATCATTTCACAAAGCCTTCTAAACCTACAAGCTCTACATGCTAAACTCCATTACATGCATTCTCACAGAGCCTTCTAAACCTACAAGCTCTCTGTGCTAAACTCCATTACAGACAATCTCACAAGCCTTCTAAACCAACAAATCAAGATCAAACCCATGGTGATGCCCTAGTGTGGGCGAGTAATGCTCGAGATTGGTCGGAGTCATTCTCGATTCTAGTCGGATTAGCACACAAATATTCTTTGGAGGCGATGCCTAGTCGACCAAGAGAAAGAGTGGAGTCATCTTGGGGCGAGAACAAGGTGGGTCGTTTGGCAGGAGGGAACGTTGCCCTAGCCCTAGCCCTAATTTGATGAACGAAACGCTAGGGATGGTTCTCGGTGGCGTGGTGGCTAATGTGGCGTTAGGGCGGGAGAAAGGGTGGTGGGTGGAATGCCACCTAAGATCTTTTTAAAAATAGATAATGCGTCGGACCTCGCTCACCACTTTCATGGGAAGCTATTTTTAAACAGTGAAATTGTGGTAGTAGGTGTGACCAAAGACAAGTTTAGTAGTATGTCATTCTAGAAAAAGCAGTATGTGTGTGGCGTTATCTTTACGAAACATTTGTGGCCACCAGTGATAGTTACCCAATTTTAAATTCTTAAATTTTTGATGCATCTTCT
>NC_052479.1:28987878-29013898 GCF_009730915.1 Dioscorea cayenensis subsp. rotundata | reverse complement strand
AGAAGATGCATCAAAAATTTAAGAATTTAAAATTGAGTAACTATCACCATCGTGGCCACAAACGTTTCGTAGAAAGATAACGCTACGGTCACATACATGCTTTGTTTAGAATGAGCATAGCCCACTAAACCTGTCTCTCGGGTCACACCTCACGACACAATTTCATACGCTCGTAATGCTGCCTAAAAGTGTCGAGGTAGGTCCGACGCGTATTATCTATTTTTAAAAAGATCTTAGGTGGCATTCCCACCCTCACCACCCTTTCTCCGCCCACACGCCACATTAGCTACCACGCCACCGAGAACCATCCCTAGCGTTTCGTTCATCAAATTAGGGCTAGGGCTAGGGCAACGTTCCCTCTTGCCAAACGACCCACCTTGTTCTCGCCCAGTATGACCCACTCTTTTCTCTTGGTCAGACTAGGGCATCGCTCCAGCAATATTTGTGTGCTAATCCGACTAGAATCGAGAATGACTCCGACCAATCTCGAGCATTACTCGGCCCACACTAGGGCATCACTCATGGGTTTGATCTTGATTTGTTGGTTTAGAAGGCTTGTGAGATTGTCTGTAATGGAGTTTAGCACAGAGAGCTTGTAGGTTTAGAAGGCTTGTGAGAATGCATGTAATGGAGTTTAGCACAGAGAGCTTGTAGGTTTAGAAGGCTTGTGAAATGATTGTGAGATTGAAATTTAACTTTATTTTGAATGAATACTTGTGAGATTGGCAGTTTACTTCATTTGTGTTATTGTGAGATATTGTGAGATTGTTTTGAATTATTATTTCACTCATGGATTTGATATTGCTTTTTGTCATTCTTCACATGAGAAATTTTTTTACTATACCAATTTACTTCATAAGAATTTGCATAATGGATTGCAAAAAATACATGTTTGCACTGCCAATACCAATTTACGCTTAAAAATTGCACAATATAAGTCTGCAAGTCTTATATGTAATTGCATCATGGGTTACTAAAAATCACAAACCGATTTCATCGAAAATCTGTAATAATTTAGCATAATACAAATATGCTTAGTTGATAAAATCTGGGAATACAAATATACTGAAACCTGGGAATAAATATGCATAATATAACTGTTGACAACAAAGTTCATCATTAACTCAAAAATCTAAAGGACATTGACTCAAAAATCCAAAGGCTTTACATAACAAAGTTCATCATAACAAATGCAACAAATCCAACAAAATACATAACTGACAGTGCTTAAAAGAAATTTCATAACAAATCTAAAGGACATTGACTCAAAATAAAATGTTACTACTAGTTCACAAAGTTCATAATTTAAATATCAACAGAGTTTTCCATCATCAAAACATTCCATTTCCTTTCCACCATCCATGACTGAGGAAGAAGCCCTATCTCTTATTGGAGATTGGGTTGGCATTGTGCAGTTGATCACATTTCCCATGTTAGCCACACTAATATGGGAAGACATGCTTATGCTGACATTTAATACTGGCCCTTTGTTGGTAATTTGACTTGGTTGCCTTGTTTGAGACTGTAGGGTGCCTAAGAGATCAGGGGGCTGACTTGGTGAATTGACAGCTGTAGTACTACCAATTAAGACATTTTCTAGATTGGCTGCCTGGTTGCTTCTTCTCTGTGAAGCAAACAAAGATGCAAATAAATTAATGCAACACAAACCAGCTTCCATTATTTAACTGGTTATATATGAGAAAATTACATAAGGTATTTTCTATCTTTTTCGGCCAACGCTTGAAGGTGCAGGTTCAGGTGCATTCTCAATCCCCTGACATCATAAAAAACAGATTTAAATAACATTGATGATATTTAAAATCATTCAACTAATGCATTTGAACTGAGCTGAACTAAATAACAAAATACATACTTTCTCATGATGCCTTTTGTTATGGCCGATTGCATGGCATACACTACACCTACCTTTGCTTAAACCCTTCCTATTAATTTTTTGTTTGCCTAACCTAGAAGGTATGGAATTGGATTTTGATGCCTTCAAAGCATTATCTATCTCTTCAGGTTCTTTTCTCCTTGTTGTTGCTTTCCTTCCCCTTTTTCTTCTCGTAATTGGCGGTGGGATCACTTGTGTACCATCATTTACATTTGGCCACATCTCTTCATTATTGGTGGGGTTTATGTAGTGATCATAGACCCGCAGATATGTTGAAACTAAATAGGAATCATGCACATTCTTCTGGTTGCTGATTATTTCCATAAATAGCACTGATTGCATGCGGGCAAGGCAAACCTGTCAAGTCCCATTTTCTGCACGTGCAAGTTCTGTCAATCATGTCTACAACAAAGGACCCTTCCACTCCTATGATCTGCACTTTGGGCCCACTAGAGAAGTCTGGGGTGTAGCACTGCCTATCTTCCTTCATCTTGTCTAGCTTCTTTTGGATCTTTGGTAATATGCGTCCCTTGTACTTCAACATTTGTTCCTTTTTTGTTTTCATTCTTCTCATTAGTTTCACCTTAATCATCTCAAGCATTGTGATGATTCTCTTATCCCTTGTATAAAGTATGTACTTGTTAATTTTTTCACAAGTATTATTGAGTAAGATGTCACACTTACTTGAGGTTGTGAACAACGGCCTAGTCCAACTTACATGAGTTCTATCTTCATGATCAAGCCATCTTCTTGCTTATGGACTCACCTTCTCTATTTCTCCAAGCCAATAGTTAAACCTTTGAATATACGTTGCCCTCAAGAGATTCCATAAAAAAATCTTTTTAGTGCTTTCCCTTTGAATTTCTCCCCGAAATTAGTATACATGTGCCGAACACAATTTCGTGTTCAACATCCGAAATATATCTTGAATAGCTCCTTTTTAAACCCCTGCAATTATAATTCAAAAATTAAATGACAAGCATTATCAATAGAAAAATGTTTAAACATACAACTAACCTTTTGCCGGTCACTCATTATGATGAGATATCTGCTGTTCTAGATCTCCAAATCTTTCCTCAAAAGATTCATGAACCATGTCCAAGTATCTTTATTCTTAACCAACACTACTGCATAAGCAATGGGTAATATACAATCATTGGGGTCAATCTCGATCGCTCTACAACCTCGATCGTAATGCATCCTTTTAAGGGCTTCAAATAGACATAAAACCCTTTGAAGACACCTTCATTCCTCCACAAAATTACTGTGCTACCTGGGTTGGTTTGCATGAGCTCAGCTGCATACTTGGTGAGGTTTGTGTATTGCTCACCCTCATTTCCATTGACCCACTTCATTGCCAAGTGTTTGCTTCTCCAAGCTTCATATGAGAAATTCATGGTCATCCTTAACTTGTTTAATTATGCCATTGCAGCTCCAATTTGGATCAGCCTTGAACTTGTCAAAATATTTAGTGGCAAGTCACCTTGAAGTTACATGAAAATTATTGAAGACCTTTCCACAGCTGTGATCAAGATTAGCATTCTTAATTTGCACTAATGGATTGTCTTTGCTCATGTGAGCTGCATAAATCCTGAAAGAACATTGTTTGTTGTGGCATGCATAGACCACTCTCTTTCTATCATTCTATGGGAACCATAGCTGAAATCTATTCTTAATCCCCCAATTTCTACAAGCCCTCTTTAGTTGATCAAAACCCCTAAATACTAACCCAACCCTTTGTCACGCCCCAGCCCCACACTGGGTCCGCAGACAGATCGGCCGCATCCACTGGGACTGGGTCCCACTGGGTGCTAGGCCTCAGATTTGACCTAATCAGAGTCAACCCTAACAAGCAAAATATAAACAGTAATACAGAAGCACAAATAGGATACTGGAAACTGAAATATTACAAGTACGGGCTTTAGCAACCCTACAGAACACAAAGACGAACCCAACAGTTTACAAAACATAAATACGGTCAGAATACAAGCCTTACACTCACAGAAAAGTGTACTACAGAGATACTGATAACAACGGAAAATACACTCCCAGACACCCCCCCCGATCCTAGACTTGATCTTCTCCTGCGAGAACGGAGTTCACAGAGTGTATGAGCCACAAGGGGCCCATGAGGGTCGCAGTAAAACAATGGATAAAGCGAGATATTGCGTAATAATATATCATACTTTCATACGTAATACGTAAAAACACACAGAATACAAAAATAATCCAAAAATACGGAAAACACGCAGATTCAATCATGTACATCTCCCTGGCTAATAACAGAAATCAACAACGTGAGGCTGGATCATCGATCGTGAAGTCCGAATGTAACGTAATGTAATGATCATCATCACCGGTCGGATCTTCGATCGCAGATGTGGGGTAGCGCTACTACGTAAAAACATGTGCACATGGCTAGGACTTACTCCTCCTAGCTGGGCGAGCCAGGAATGGAGATGTACTAAAAACCGCAGAAATACGAAATACAAACAAAGAAAATACTGAATAAATGGAATAATTAAATAAATAAATAAATGACCAGTAAGTAAATAAATAATTAAATAAAATTACATAAAAAATAATGAAATAACTTAAATATATAATAATTATCAGAAATACAGAATTTGCGGGTGCGAGAGCCTACCTGGCTCCGAGCTACAGAGTCGGGTTCACCAAGTCCCGCGAACTAGGGCTCGCTACAAAATCTAACCAACAAAAGCTTTACTTAGAATTAAGTCTTGGGCCGGGCCTACTACAACTAAGGCCCCGGAGGAAGAATTTACAATCATTGCAGGATAAGTCAACCACAACCAAATACCTATGTCTATAAATAATAACCTGATATGCAAGGTTCAAGGATGGAAATTAAAATTCCAACTATCAAGTATACAACTGAAAGTACATGACTATATAAATATTCACATAAGTGAGATAATCATAAAGCATGTTATCCATGCTTCTGGAAGCCACACACAAGTTCACAGAACCTATAGTTGAAGATATTTAAGCAAATAGAAATTTTAGAAAGCATGCTTACAAGTGCTTGTAAAGACTAGGTCTAGATGTTAAGCTAATACCAACAATGATCTACAACAAGGCACTTAGGGTCTAGAAGGCTTTAGATGATTAAAATATTAAAAGTCATGATCTCATGCAAAACCAAACTCACATGATGTCCAGCTTCAAACACAATTAAAGTTAAATTAAGGACAACCTATAGATGATTAAACCAATACAAGGCCAAACAACCCCAAGTTTAGACAAAGAGGATTCCAAACAAACTAAAGCATCAGGTTACTATAATCACAAATTAAATACACCACAAAATAATAAGCTATCAAGGCAAGATTACAAGAGGTCATGCTTAAACCAAGGTGTGAATAATATTAGCAACCTAAACCTAAAGGCTGCACACTCAAAGCTCCAAATTTACAAGCATGAAAGCTTTCCTTTAAATAGCTAAGCAAGGATCTAAAAATCAACAACCAAGGTTTTACTCTCACTTACAACATTCACATTACTAAATCAAGGATTTAGATGACACGTGAACGATAACTCCAAGAACTCAACTGAGTTTGCAAGTTTAACACCACAACAGGCTTACAACCATCTACTCAAATCAAGGAGTTTAAAACTAACAAAGCAATAGAACAGTCATGCTTTTCAACAAAATATAATCATCAAGAGGTTAAGGTCTCAAGCACTTCCATTTACATATACAAGATACAAATAAAAAAACATATACTCACAAAGCATGATTATCAAATGAAACTCTCTAAAAGTTTAAGCATGTTGCAAAAATAGATTAACCAAAGCTGGACACAACAACACCGGTTAAAGCTTCAAGGATGCAAGAAACTAAGCTTTAAGCTTACAAGAATTACAAACAAGATAAATATTCTTCTAAACCAAAAGGTTAAGGTGTAGGTCTCATCAAGGCAAGGAAACAACACAACAAACCCACAAGAATGCGTCACAAACCACGCTTAGAAGAGGGATCTAACAAGAAGCTTCATCCACAAACACCCTAGATGCTAACACGAAGCTTGATGAAGAAAGGCAGGTGAATCTTCAGCCTCCTTGCTGCTACGAACCCAAGTGCTGCTGGCTCCGAGATCCTCCTCACGGCTGGCCTTTTCAGTCCGAAGCTCAAAGGAAGGTTGCTACTTCTTCAGCCCAAACTCAAAGGATGGTTGCTATTTAGAGGAAGAAGAAGAAGAAGAAGAGGAAGAAGAAGAGTGTCTCTCCCATCAACCATGACAAGACCAAAGCTTCACGGGGGGAGGGAGCCAGCTGGGTGAGAAGCAAGGTTGCAGTGTACAGTGTCAGGAATCCCCATAAATAGTCAAACAGTCAAAGGGAAGTAAAAAAGTTTCTGGTCAACTTGGTCAACAAGGCCAAGGTTGAAAATATTACACCCTTAACCTTGGATTATACATCTCCTTCTCTTCATTAAACTCTACAAACCTAGTGTGACCATCATCATCTGTATCTGGTTCTGTGAACAAGTCCTCAGAATTATCACTGGCAGACTCACTTTCTTCTCTAACAAGTCCTTATGTTATTGTGCTATTTTGAGGGAAAGATGGGATATCTCTGCTGCCTTTATTTTCACCATTTTGTTCATACAAAAACCCAATCGGAAGTCCCTCATCACCAGAAGGAATATCATAGTCAGAATCAATGAAGTCATCCTCGTCAATTGGATGTTCATCTAGCACACCACTATTTAGCACCTCTTCCATACTATACTTGCTGTAGTTTAATACAATTTCAATTGCTAATAAAAACAACAAAAGATTAACTTGGCATGTGGATCACAAGCAACAATAAATGAAAACATTTAATTCTCTATTATTAAAATTGTTTGGAAAATGTAGTACCAAAAAGAGATAACAATTTTTACAACAACAAGAAGAAGTTGCAAACCAAGAAAACAGAGAAAACCTTAATAACAAAGATAGATAAATCATCAGTTTTGGGAAAATAAAGAGATTTAATATAGCATAACAGAACTCACGGGGGGAAAAATCACTTTAGGGAAAATAAAGCTAATGTAAGAGATAACAAAATAATTCTAAACCAACTCAGATTATGGTCTCCATGACTTCAAAGAAGCAAGAATTTAAGCCTGATAGGAAAAAAGCTAATACTTGTTTAGTGTAAGAACACGAACACAATTCCAACATGATCCATGAGAAACTCACAAACTTATGTTAGTCGAGAAAAATTAAGAAACATATAGTTCGGAGTTTGGATCCCTTGATGCGAGATAAGATTAAAAATGACAAGCCATGCTTGACAATTTGAATGTTTATATTTTTTCAATCATGAAGATGTTATACATGGCAAACTAATATATGCCAACAAATAATGAAGAAATAACTTCTAGTAATGAAAAAATTTAAAGAGTTCATTCTGGATTCATTCACATCCTTAATTCATAAGCCAAGGTTGGTGATTTAGCGAATTTGAATGGAAAAAACAAAAACCAGGGGACATCAATCGAAAAACTAAATTAATGTTGTAAAACATAAATTCCGAGCTTTTAGTGAATCATGTCATGTTGTCAATCGAGATGTTTGTCACATTAGAAAGAGAAGCATCTTCCTTATGAGTACTATGACTAACAACGAAAAACCTTGCCTTCCAAAAATGTAAGTTCACCAACACAACCTCAACATAACACATAAAAACTCATGCCTTTTTAGATAAAAAATCACTTTAGGGAAAAATAAATTAAACTCTCATCTCCATCTCCAAAACTACTAATTCATTTATGGGAGTTCCAACCTTAAATTATGGAAACACAAGCCCACAAAAACATAAAAAACTAATATTAAACAACAATCAAACTAAAAAAAATAAAATGCAAAACCAATCAACCTAAAATCCCTAAATTACTACCTTCACCGGTGCTTTTACTGGGATTCTGCCCGTGGTGTTGCTAGATCTGTTCAGAAGTCTACGTCGTGGAGATCGCCGGACGAGAAGGGATGATGGCGTGGAGAGGTAATATCAGATTGGGAGGAGAAATGGGGGCGCTCGGACAAGGGGCGCTCAGACAAGGGTTTAGGTCAGTGTGATCTTCGGGACATGAGAAGGGGTTGATGAACGAAATGGTAAACTTCTCAACTGAGTGGCTGGCTGACGTGGCAGTGGGCAGAGAGAGGGTGGTGAGGTGGAATGCCACCTAAGATCTTTTTTTTTAAAAAATAATACATGTTAGACGCCACCTCAGCACTTTCGCTGAAAACAGTCCCCAATCATAAAATTGTGGCCATGAGTGTAATCGGAGATAAGTTTAGTGGCCATATCGTTACAAAAAAAACGTATGTGGCCACAGCGTTATACTTACGAAACATTTGTGGCTATCAGTGATACTTACCCATTTAAAATTATATATAACTTTTATAAACAATTTATACAATAAATCTCATCATCATTATTATTACAAAAAAATATGGACAACCCATTGACCTGAGCGGGCAATGGAATATAAAGTATAAGCTTGGCGTAGCAAATTATTTAAAATTTTATGTTTCAATAAACAACATATCATACAATATTTCATTTCATAACTAATGAACTAGTTTTGAGGTCAAATAAACTTACACAAACTAGGGTGTTTATGAGTTTATCTTAGAAATTATCTTAAAAAAACAGAATTATAAAAAAATTACACCACTAACTCTAGCAGCCGTTTGAGCTATTCAAGTAAAAAAATTTAAGTTTAAATTTATAAAATATCAGTAAAAATCTAGTAATACAATGATTTTAATACTTCTTTATTATTGGTTTATGACATATGGACCATGTAACTCAAAAAATATCGATGGGTCTAAAAAAAATTAATATTAGTGTATCGTGGTGATAAGGCATTTTCATGTGGAAGATGGGTGTTCAAATCCCATCTGAAGCATGATGAATAGGGCCTTTTGTGGCAGACACAGACGATGAATCCTCTGCACACAAGCACATGGTATATTCAATACACATCTGTACTATCATCGAGAGTGGCTTGCCCACTTACTTATTAAAAAAAATTATATATTTAATAATACAATGATTTTAATACTTTCATACTATTGATTTATGGATTATGTAACTTTAAAAATATCGTTGGGTCTATAAATAAAATAAACCAACATTAATGTAGTGTGGTGGTAAGACTATTCTATGCAGAAACTTGTTCAAATCTCATCTGAAGTAAAGTGAATAGAGTCTTTTGTGGTGGGTGCACGATGGCAACGGGTCGGGTCGGGTGCGGGTATTACCATATCCGTGCACTGCATCGATACCCCACTAATATACCCGAACCCGAACCCGACGGGTTTTAAAAACCCAAACCCACACCACGCAGCCCGACGGCAGTCTGCACCATGGTATACCCGGCCCCGCCCCAATATTAAAAATATTAATAAAAAATATATTATTTTTATAAAAAAATAACTTAAAAGTAATTATAATTTTTTATAAAATAAAATAAAATAAAATAATTATATAATTATAAGACCAAACAAAAAGGAAAAATAAAAAACCCTAAGTTGTAGAACATATTAGTATATATATATATATATGTGTGTGTATATATATTATATAAATATTTTAGTAATTTTAATTTCGGGTCGGGTTCGGGTTCGGGTACGGGTCGGGTATTAGAATTCCCATACCCGCACCCGCACCCATTTCATACAAGTCGGGTTTTACCCGAACCTGACCCGAAACCCGGTCAAATCGGGGTTTATCCGTCAAACTCGGATCGGGTCGGGTCGGGTATGGGTATTATTGCCATCCCACAGAGGATGAATCCTTTGTACACAAGGTGAGGACGGATGGTGTATTCAACACTGTTATCCATAGTAGCTTGCCCACTTATTTAATAAAAAAAAAATTATATATTTTTTAAAAATTTGGTTGAGAAGTATAAATACGAATTCAAATTTCACGAGTGTTTTGGATTGAGCAATCGAGGGCTCATGGTTCATTTCGTTTCATTGGGCACCGAAATCGTCGCATCTGAGATCGATCCAGAGATGGAAGAGGAGACGAAGATCAAGGCTGAGGAGGAGGAGGAGGAGGAGGAGGACGACGACGAAGCGGCGGCATTGGCCTTCGATGACGATGCTTCGTCGCCGGTGGTGGAAGAGGTGACGCATGGACGAGGTTCACTGAATGAGAAGCATTTGCTGGAGAATCGATGGACGTTTTGGTTCGATAATCCATCTGGGAAATCAAGGCAGGTGGCGTGGGGTAGCACCATTCGCCCTATTCACACCTTCTCCACTGTTGAGGATTTCTGGGGGTATGGTGATTTTTTGATCTTTGCTCTATTGTTGTGCTTGTTATTCATTGAAACAATTAGGATCTGATTTGGTTTTTGTTTGAGCTCTTGATTAGAAGATGATTCTAATGGTGTTTGATTTTGAGATGCAAACATAGCTGCAGGATTAATTTTGTTTGATTTTGATTGGATTCTTGCCTTGTTTGGTTCTTTCATGTGAGAAATTTTAGGATATTTTTTTTTATTTTGTGTGTTTTGATTCTTAGTGATTAGTGATTGATGTTTGAGAGTGTATCTGGATTGGTTGCTGTAAAAACATGGTTTTTGGGAAGTTAAAATGGCATGAATTGTGCCACAGTGAAAGGGTGCTGTGAAGTGATGTAATGAAGAGGTATTGGAGTAAAGGGATGCAATGAAGTGGTGTGATATTTAAGGGAAGACTTTGAATTTCCTTCATTATTGCATAAGTTTAGTTGGTTGATGATGAGAAATGATCAGTAATTTTTTTTTTTTTTAGTTAAAGTAATCGAAGGAGAACAAGATAGTGGAATGAAGTCTGGACTGTGAAAATGAAAATAAGTTCTATAAATGAGGATCAAATCAAAAGTGTGCAGGTTGAGGGTTTCAGTATTGATTTATAGAAAGAGGAGTGCATGTTGAGGATCTAGGAAAAATTTTAATATGGTGAACTTCTTTAGAAAATGGTGTTGTATTTAAGAATTCAATATTTATAACTAAATTATTCTGTATATTTGAAGTTTATCCACTCTATGATGCACTATTTTAGAACTTTTATAGCAAACATGAGATATATCAAGTGCAATGCTTATCCCACACACTAAATACATACAAAGATTCACTTTAGATGTAGATAGATGGGTTAAAATGCTCATAAAAGTCATGCTTCTTAAGGCACCTTAGTATTACTTTGTAAATATTTTTGATAACCTGTCATCAAATCTGTAGATAAAATGGTTTTTAATAAAAAAAAGATGATTCTCGTGTTAAATGGAGTCTGCAGTACAAGAGGTTTACTTGAGTAGCAGAGTTGCATCAGCTTACTAGTGAACTTGGTGGTACTTAATCTTTCTGGAGAATATGTTATTTTTCACATAAAGGTTTGTATCACTCATCACACCAATATTGGTGCATCTGGTACCCGTAATATTTGATGATAATGCATTCTATACTCATAAGCTTATAAATCCTAGCCTGTCATCATGCATCCATCCTTTCAAGTATCTTTCCATCCTCTTCATATTGCTTAACGGTCATAATTAGTCTGTCAACCTGGCTTATATTGTTTAACTTGCCTTTTTTGTTTTTCATGTATTTCTACTTAGGTTCATTAGTTAGATTTATGGCCCATCCTGACTGCTGAAAATTTTAGATCTTTTTCTTTCCTTTTTTTGTGGCATGTATTTCTTTTAGTTGCACCATGATTGAGCCTTCTGTTGTAACTTTTGTTTAAATAACAAATAACATAATCATTACTTTCCAGTGTGTACAACAATGTGCGTCGCCCAAGCAAGCTGGTTGTGGGAGCAGACTTTCATTGTTTCAAATATGGCATAGAGCCCAAATGGGAGGATCCAACCTGTGCCCGTGGAGGAAAATGGACCATAAGCTGCCCTAAGGGAAAAAGCTGATAGCTGGTGGCTGTACACAGTGTGTTTCTGATCTATCTTTTTGTTCTCTTTTCCTTTCTCTGAGCAAGTAGTATGCTTCTAGTCTAATGGAAATTCATGTTCAGAATTAATGCTAAAAAACTATACATTTTTAACTTATCCCCTTTTTGTTTTTCACTAGTTGCTGGCAATGATTGGAGAGCAGTTTGAGTATGGTGATTATATATGCGGAGTAGTAGTTAATGTACGAGCGAAACAGGAAAAGATTTCTTTATGGACACAAAATGGTTCAGACGAAGTTGCTCAGGTAAACAGCAATTATTTTATAGTTTTGGTTCTCCAATCAACCTAAACATTTCTTTATTGTTATATGTAGTCAATTTTTAATGCTCTGATTTTTATTTGGTGTTGTTTTCACTGATTCTTAGCATAATTCCATGTTCCATTTCATGCTTGTATAGAAGGAAATAATATCATCCTTCAGAATTTCAGTAATAGATACTTCAAAATGCAATAAGTGTGTGATACACTGCACAATCACCAGGCAAACGGATATTGTGAAAAAAACTTAGTTCTACTCATCCATGCCAACATCTTCCATACTGTTCACCTGCTATTAACTTAAGCAAAAGTGTCATATTGTGAGCTGCAATCATCTTATATCAGCATTGTGTTTTCAAGTCTAGCTTGTGGATGTGACAAGCTGTTTAACCTAATTCTCTTTCAATTGGGTTCTCTCTTTTGAGAACAGACTAAATCATCTCAATCCAATAAGGGTTTGGATCTTGCCAATTTGAATAAATTGACAAATCAATGATGTCCCAGCATGTTTATTTTCTCACAAAGGCTTGAACTTTAGCCATGTTTGGGTCAATGGAAATTTCCAAGAAAGACAAGAAAACAGTTGAGACAAACTGACTAAATTACTGTTTCTTGTTCGTTATTTAATATCTTCATGACTTAATTTCTTTTTTTCAGGCAAGCATTGGCAAACAGTGGAAGGAGTTCCTTGACTACAAGGAAAACATTGGTTTTATTCTTCATGTGAGTTTATATTTTCTATGTGGGAACCCTTGTTGTGAGAAACATGCATCTTTTGTAACATTTGATGATTCCTCAGGATGATGCAAAGAAGCATGATAGGTTTGCGAAGAGTCGATATCAGGTATGATTTTTCTAATGCTTGCAGTTGACAAAGCCTGCTGATATCTTATGTTCGGATTTCTGATTGAGTAACCAAAATTTAGGTTTTCACCTCATAGAAGCTAACAAGTGATGTTTTTTCTAGTCTTTACTTCTTATCTTATGTGAATGTGATCCTTTGGGCTTTTTTTTGGGGGCTCAACACAAAGCGTTGTTTCTTTTCTCTCTGTAGTTTCTCAAAATTTTGATTGACAAGAATAACTTGTTGAAGTTGAAGCAAATTCTTTTATTTATAATTTTATTTTAGATTTCAAGTCTTTATTCATCTTTGTTGAGGTTTGTTTTGATTATTAATATAAAAGACACTGTTCATTTTGATCCTCAAATCAAAAATATATTCATTTTAACTCTTGAAGTTCACAAATTTTTTTGCTTTGGCTATTCCAATCCAATATGGACTCATATAAATGTAATTTAGCTCATAAATATGTTAAATATTAGATGTCTAGTAGTGTTTGTTGTCAAGAATATAAATTTGTGTAATTGAATAATCAAAATGATATATATATATATATTATGATATTGCACCAACCGATAGGCATTTACTGTGTGGGGATATATATTAATAAATCTATATCATTGAGATGTAATGTTAACATCATGGGGCACATATTCAATGGTTTGATCTAATAAACCATGGTGTATTAAAAATGAATGAGTGTAGCTAGAATATGATCCGGGAATAGAAATCAAAGATAATATAATTCAAAACTTGTTTATAAAAAGTGTTATTTCCAGTTCTGAAAGACTATAATCAAGAAAGTTTTATGCATAAATAGATTCATCTTGTAAAGTTGCAGAAGTAACTAAACAGTTTCAGAGCAAAATATGAAGTTTGACAATATTATTATTAGGAAGTTTCACAGATATTTTTCTTCTTAAATGATTAAATAATAATTTGCAATATGCACTCTAAAAGCAATAATGTATCACACGCTTCTAAAAGACAAAATTAAGAAATCCTACAGACCAGAGTCCAGACAAACTGTTCCAATTTGAAGTTTCATACATAGTCACTAGTGTGATTTCAATGCAAAAATAAAAGAACAAATCAAAGACTAAAAACAAGGATAATTAAGCTAACAATTATAACAAACAAGCATAATTTCGATGATTGGAAACAGATACAAAACTCTGCTAAGTATGCGATAATTGTTTAATATTTTCCCCTGATAATCTCAAAACTGGATGAGTGTTGGCACCAAAGCAATGTGGTTTCACAGCGGATACAACTTACATTAGTTTTTGCTCACTAGGCCTTGAGAGGAAAGAAGCCGCAATGCTTGGTTCGCATTCTTGAGAACCGCAGATGACCTTGCAACCTGTGTTTTTCGCCTCTTCAAAAATTCCAGAGAGTTTTTTGAGCACTCCACCGAAGGGATGTCCTTCAAAAGTACAGTATCGGGTCTGGAAAAATAAGACAAGATGCTAAGAAATAGGTAAAAAAAAAAGAGAGACCATTCCGACGCTGAGATGAAAGGGGTAGAGTGCACACCCAGAATTTTTTTGCCTCCTCTTTCTTTTGGTTGGCTTCTGGTGAGTGTCTTCTTCAGAATCTGATGAAAAGACTACCCTGCATATGAAACCACCAATGTTTGCATTAATAATAATACACGATAAGAAGAACACTGTTTAGATTGTTGTGAAGTAGTTACATATGTGCATTTTTTCACTGCTTTGTTTGTTCAGTATAAATCATGATGAAAGTATTGGCGGCACCTTAAATAGGTGGAAATAATAGCATCTGCACTTTTTTAGAATGAGGAACAAACTTTTGCATCAATATTAATCTAAGTATTGAAAATAAAACAAATGAAAGCGGTTTGGCTATTGGCACAAAAACTGGCTTCTATTTAAAAATGATTAAACAAATAATATAAAATAAATGATCTATTTGAACTATAGTGACCCCACTGAATTGTGAGTGTTCATGTGTCCAAATATAATTTGCGACTACTTAAAAGCAACTTGAGTAGGTGATTTGGAAGAAATAAAATAAGATGATGATATTTGCAGATATCTCAAAATCGAGAAACAAAATGAAAAAAACACGATACTCATACATGAGGCAACAGAACATACTTTTCACGAGCAGCTAGGAGACTGACAATGTTACTCGGAAGCATTCCTGGTAAAATAAGCGGTTCTGGTTGTTCTTCAGTTTTTGAAACTTTAGGGACATTCTCTTCGGTTGGTTTTTCTTTAGTTCTTCTTTGAGCCCATTGTCTCCTCCTCTCTTTCCCTTCATGAGCCTCCCTACAAAAAGGAGTTTAGCATTTACAGTGAACTCATATTACCAACACTACTTAGACATCAAGATAACTCTAAAACGTATAACTTGAGAACAGATATGATCCTCGCACCAGGAATAAGCTATAACATTTAAAGAACCCGGCTAATATTAATGAAAGTCTAGAGCTTGAACTTTCACTTGTTTTACCACATCAATGAAAAATACGGGGCAAGGCATAAGATATGGTCAAATTATATAAGCGGAACTTCATGAAGATTTAGAAATGGTCATCGTAGGAAGTATGAGAGGCCTTGCCTGAGGAAGCAACAAAAACCTAGACTTGGATAGCTTCCTTCTAGCAAGAACATACATACAAAATTTGAGACTTATAACAAAATACAATTATAGTTAAGCTATGGTTGAAAATAAAAATAGCAATATCTTCGTTGACATACACGATACATAGACGAAAAGCAATCAAAGGGTAGGTAACAAATTGGCAAGACAGATTTGGTAAACAAATATTATTGTCAAAAATCAAAAAAATAAAATATGCAGTACACAAAAACATAAATTCTTGCGGGCAGACTTTACCGTAGTTTATTTTCTTTTTGGACTTTCTTTATTTCTTCATATTGCCTAATGCTCTGCAAATCATCAAAAAGTAAAACAACGCGTTAAAAATTTGATCACCTCTACACAAATTCTCTTCAAGCAAGCACTGATTGAATGAAGAGCTAGAAATTGGGTATAATATAGAAAGAGCATCATCATATTTAATATTACATTTTTGCGAGACAATCAATTCACTATCGGAAGAGTTTAAGTAGTCATAAAAGTTATGGAATTGCTCTATAAACCAATCTAAATCACTACACAAAATCAAACTCTTGGCATTGAAAACAATAACATTGCACATACAAAAACCAAAAATCAAAGAAAAACATCAAAGTAACCAAAAAAACCTAAATTCCACAATGCATTTACACATCAAAAATAGTATGATATAATCGCCTAAAAACCAAAAAATCACTACACAAATCAAACAGTTGGCATTGAAAACAATAAAATTATGCATATAAAACGAAAATCAATACAAAAAAAATCAAAATAAACATACTCTAAACCCTAAATCCCTAAAAAACCAAACAATCCCCAATGGAAACAATAACATTATGCAATGAAACTAAAACCAATCCCAATACCATCAAAACCTAAATCCCTAGAAAACCACCAAAAAGTTATAACAAATTACAGATATATAGGTCACAATGGCCTTTGATTCTCAATGGAACTGAGAACATCGGAGGAATGACGAACAAACCTGCTCCGCCGTGACCTCCTCCGGCGACTCGGAATCGGAATCGTTCTCCATCGTCGTCTCCTCCAGCTTACGGCGGCCAACCCAAGTCTTTTCTTATGAGCTTTGAAGCCGTTCTCGGGATGGAATACTGACCGTTAGATCAAAGATCTTGGGTAGGAGAACTTTTTGGACACGTGCGATGTAAATGATTTTTATTTTTTTGTCTTTTGAGAATTATGTATCAATCCATCTTTTTAAATATTTATATAATGATAATAAAACGGCCGCGAAGTCTTCGTGCAAATTTTCACTTGAATTAAATATTGTTTTTAATCCATTTTTACACTTCAAATAAAATTTTTTTATTTAAATTGAAATTAATAGATAATTTTAAAGTTATTAGTTTGCTTTTTATGGTCATTTAATGATATTTTACAAAAAGAGGCTTTTTCAAATGATTTTCCTCATGCACGCCAAGCTCTGTGATTCATATCGAAAGATCCACATTATTCTTTCTCTCTATTTTTTTTTATTCTAAAATAAGGGTCCGTTTGCATTTTCAGGAAAGTATCGCACGTAAAGTCTTTGCAGGAAAGACTTTGCATGCAATTACTTTTACCCTGCAAAAATAACATTACAACGCTTTGGTTATCACAATCAAAATCGTAATTACTTTACATGCAAAACTTAATTCCCACGCTCGGTATTTAACTGTTTTCAAATGTAAAAAATTGTGCTTTATTCTCATTTTTGCCTCTTAATCGTTATAGTTACTAAATTTGGGTTTTTATTCAACTCTAATAATATTATTAACTTAGTCCAAATAATAATTAACCTATTCTTCATAAATTATCAAATGGGTTTTTTTATGTAGTACACTATATATAGATTTAAACCACTATGTGTCTCCTAATCATCCATCATACAATTTTTATTTTGTTTCAATTCTACATCTATCTGCCTCGATTGATATTATCCAACAAATATTCATGACACATTCCATATGAACAATCACACATTAATAAATAGCTCAAAGTATTACCATAAATTCATAATCCAAACTCAAAAAGTACGACAAAGTCTAGACATATTGTTTTTAATTATCCAAAACATAAAATATGTCCAAATCGCAAACCCATAAAAGAGACAAGAAATAAAAATAAAAATATTTTGATTTGAATAAAAATAAAAATAAAAATATTGTTATGCAAAACATGATAAAAGATACAAGAAATAATATTGTTAAACTAAGGAATTAATATTTTGATTTGAATGCTTCTACTTAATATTTATTTATATATCTCATATATTTTAAAAACTTTGATTCACTACAAATACAGAACAATTTTTCGTGGGAATTAAAAAAAAAACAATCGTGGACAAGTAAAATATATATGTCTCAAGTTCTTATCTTATCATGTTGGATTATTATTTCAACATAGATTTGATTTAATCAAAACAAAAATTCACCAAGAAAAATTTAACACAAAATAATCTAACAAACTTGAGAAAAATATTACCGTGATTTCTCCGATTCAAGAAGCGACAACTCTCCTACCGAATTGGAAATACGATCGCTAGGGATTTTTCAAAGACAAAACAAACGAGAAAGAGTTTTTATGTAATAGGGTAGTTTGGTAATTTGACAATTACCAAACTTTCCCATCCAACGGTGTAAACACTTTCACACCACCCTCGCGTGAATCACTTTCCCTAGTCAAGTGGAAAGCGATTACAAGGAGACCATATTATTTTTAAGAACCAAACGCTTGAAATAGATTCACCCCTCTTACTTTGCAGGGAAAGTAACAACTTTACATCATACCAAACGGGCCCTAAGACTTCAAATTTTCTTTGTCATTTAAATCATAAATCTAAACCTTTAATCTTAAATCGTAAACTAGAAACTCGCTCCCTCAACTCTAAATTGTAATTAAGATGCAAACCTTCATTGCAATATATTGTCTAATGTTTATGATTTAGGATTAGGGGTTTAGGGTTTAGGTTTTAAAATTTAAGGAATATGGTTTTATAATATTGGGGTTTAAAATTTTAGAGTTTTAGATAGGTTTTATAATATTTTATAATTTTTTAGAGTTGAGGGATTTATATAGTTTGAATTTGAAGTTTGGAAAATAGAATGACGTAAATAATGGTGTGGCAGTTGAAATACCCTAAACCGTTGGAATTTACTTTTATGGTAAAATTAAAGTTACAATAATGACTTATATGTGAGAGTTTGTGGAAGATTTTGGGCTCGGGAGCAAAGAAGAGGATTTGATCTTAAGTGTTTTCGAAGACCAAGGACTAAGAGGTAAGTTGGCAGGGACTTTTTGAAAATATTGTT
Source organism: Dioscorea cayenensis subsp. rotundata (assembly GCF_009730915.1). Classification (NCBI taxonomy): domain Eukaryota; kingdom Viridiplantae; phylum Streptophyta; class Magnoliopsida; order Dioscoreales; family Dioscoreaceae; genus Dioscorea; species Dioscorea cayenensis. The sequence continues at coordinate 28,995,003 of NC_052479.1, read as the reverse complement.
TTATGACACAGAAACCATTGGTGATTTTTCAGGGACCTTGTTGTAAGATGTTTTTCCTGGCAGGAACTGCATGTGATTTTTTCGGAATAAAAAAAGAGAAAAGGGTGGAAATACGGTCAACTTTAAATGATGGTTTTTTTTTTCTCATCAATGGAGGCTACAATAGTGCTAGAAAAAAAGAAAGAAAAAAAGTGAAATGGGAGAGTTGGCGCTTGGTGTTTGATGGAGGGGATGATGGAGTGGAGCATCCTATGGTAAGAGTTTTTATGGTTTATTTGGCTTGATATATTTGGTTTTGTGTGTATTTGGGGTTGATATCTCTTGTTTTTTCTTTGTGAGGAGGAAGGGTTGGTGATGGAGAAGATGAAGTTGTTGCTGTAGATGATTGTTGTTTCAATTTATTTTGGAAAATACTTGTATTTTGAGTTCGGTTTTGCTTGAAATGATGAAGAAATTCTCGGGGGTTATTGTAAGTACTGTAGCAACCAAAATTAGGGTTAGTTTTGGTTAATTAAGTTGAAGTGGTCGATGATGATGATGATGGTGGTGCTGGTGCTGGTGCTGGTTAGAAATTGAGATGTGTTAAGTGTTGGATGTAATCTCATCTAATTTAGTTGGTTGAGTCCAACCTTTTAGTGGGTTTTGGGCTTCGACTTGGACTTGGTTGAAAGAATTGAGATGAAATGTTTTGGTTGGATCAAATCAAGTGAGAGTGAGTCCAAGTCCAAGTCCTTTCAACCAAAACATTTTGATCCAACAAAAGCATTTCATCTCAATCCTTTCAACCAAGTCCAAGTCCAAAACCCACTAACTGGTTGGACACAACCAACTCAATTGGATGAGATTACATCCAATACTTAACACATCTCAATTTCCAACCACCACCACCACCATCATCATCACCATCCTCTTCAATTTAATTAACCACAACTAACCCTAATTCCGGTTGCTACAATACATCTACCATACCCAGAGAATTTCTTCATCATTTCAAGCAAGATCCAACTTAAAATACAAGTGTCTTCCAAAATAAATTAAAACAACAATCATCTGCAACAACAACTTCATCTTCTCCATAACCAACCCTTCCTCCAATCCAAGAAAAAACAAGAGACATCAACCCCAAATACACACAAAAAACCAAATATATCAAACCAAATAAACTGTCAAAACTCTTACCATGGGATACTCCACCTTATCTTCCCCTCCATCAAATACCAAGCTTCAACCCTTTTATTTTATTTTATTTTATTTATCTCCGAGAGCACTTTTGCAACCTCCATTGATGAGAAGAAAAAAAAAACATCCTTTAAGGCTTGCTTGGATGGGGTGAAAGGTTCATAAAGTAATAGAAAGGAAGGAAAGGGAAGGGAATGGTTAAATCCATATCTTGCTTGGGGGGAAGGTAAGGTAAAGTAAGGGTTTTCACCATTTTGTGTTTGGTTTGGAAGTAAAGAAAAGTAAGGTTATGTACTGTTATTACCAAAATATCCTTATATTCATTTTAATTTAAACACAAAACATAGGCATTTGGATTATTTTTATTTATTTATTTGCACAACTAATCCAAATTTAAGGTTTGGGCTTTTGTCATTCCAACATAAAAGTTCATCAAAATAAAAAAAAACTCCACAAATGTATAAAAGTTACAGAAGTACGAGCCATTATAAAACATAATCATAAAATAAAACATAAAATGAGTAAAATAATTTCCATAATACCACAAAAATACATAATGTTTCATCAAAATACAACACAATACACATAGTAGAGAGAAATGAGAGGCAAGCTTGGCTTTCAGCAATTGTGAGAGATGGGAAACAGAGAGAAATCTCTAGTGGCTCAAGCCTAATTAAAAGGGCATGACTTGTAATTATAGAAATATTATAAGGGCAAAAATGTCCAAAAATTTATTTAACCCTCCCTAACCTACCATTTTGGTGGGTTGATGAATGGATGAAATGGGGGTTTTCAACCTCCCCTCCCAATTTTTACCTTCTAAACCCCTTGTCTACTCCTTCCTTTTTTACTCCCAAGCATGGGTTCAAAGAACCCTTACTTTATGAACCCTCAAAAACACCTCCAAAAACCTTCATCCCAATCAAGCCCTTAAAGCTGTCCAAATTTCCACCCTTTTTTCTCTTTTTATTCCAAAAATTCGCTCTCAGTCTCTACCAAAAAAATGTCTTGCAACAGGATCCCTGTAAAATCACCAATGCTCCATATGTCATCAAACAATATTTCCAAAAGATCCTTGCCAACTTGCTTCTCAGTCCTTGGTCTCCGGAAACACTTCAGATCAAATCCTCTTCTTTGTTCCTGAGCCCTAAATCTTCAACAAATTCTCACATATAAGTCCTTGAGGTAACTTTAATTTTACCATAAAAGTAAATTCCAATGGGTCGGGATATTATAGTAATAATATTAACATTCACGTCATTTGGGAGATCTATTCGATATACACAGAATGTTAATATAGCACTTATTTGATGGCTTTTATCTATTTCAAACTTTCATTTTAGGGAAAAGTATGGTTTCTAAGTTATGCAAAATAAGAAATGAGGAATTTTTTTTTTTCAAAACTATGATGTGTGATTTCCCAGATTTTCAAAAAAAGAAAAAATTGTTATCAAGTTATTAACGGTGGTAACTCACATGGGCAAAATCATCATTTCATTTAAAAATTGACTTATATGACATAAAAAAAAATATTTTTTTTAAGTTTATTTATCTCTTCCAAAATTCCACTAAACAAAAAAAACTTTAAATTCCATAAATCAAACAAAATCATGTTGAAAATCATGTTTTTTTATGCCACATGGTGATTTTTTACATGAATGGATAATTTTGCCCTTGCCAAAACTAGAAAAGTTAACACAGTTGACGGTTATTCCCTTTTTTTGCAAATCTAAGAAACCACACATTATAGAATTAAAAAAAAAAAAAAAAAATTCTCATTCCTTATTTTACAAAAACTCAGAAACCATAAAGGTGTTTTTTGTATTTTTCCCACAACACAATTGTTCCATAATTGAGATGAGATTGGAGGTAATCATTTAGAGAAACCCAACTATGACCCTCAATCCATGATTTGGGGTCATTTGAAGCTCCAACCCACCCTTAATTTTTGCCCCAAATTTGGGGTCCCACATATTTAATATTTTTTAATCATTATTTTTTTATTTGTATTATTATAATTAAAATTATAAAGTTAACAAGTCATGAGGTTGGCGTAAGAACTAGGAAGACCACAAAGTTTCATGCTGGCCTCCTTCCGAAAAAGAAGGGGAAAATAGAGAAAGCAATAAAGATGTACTATAAATGGGTGCTCCATACCAGAGGAAGGAGGATGATGCTAAAGGGATTCGATTATGGCTCCGAGCATGGAATCAAGGCCGGCGACTAAGAGAGTTGTGGTGGTTGTTTCGAAGAACTTACCACCGACGTTTAGGAGGACTCCGTTGGAAGGAGAACGCCATGGATGAAGCTTGGAGAAAATAGAGAGAAGTTCGGATGAAGAAGAGAGAAAGAGAATCTTCAGCCAAAAGCATGCATGCCTCCTCTTATGTACATGCATGATTCCTCTAAGAAAAAAAAAACAAAAAAAAAGGATTGGCCCCACCATCCAAAAGAGAGCCTCTCATCCATTCATGACAATGTGCATGTGCATGATAATTTTTATCCATCGGGTTCTACCATAAAAGAAGATGAAGGTGCATATGGATCGAATATGGGTTATGGGATGGATATCAAAAAGAAGAGAGAGGAAACATCCATGGACCCACCATTAAAAGAGATCATGGATTAATGAGCATAGTTCTCAGCCCTCCTCCCCTTTCCTTATTTGAGAGGGACGAAGACGAGGGAGGTAGACAAAGAGCAAAGGAAAAAACAAAGACGAGGATAGACGGAAGGACAAAAAGAGGAAGGGGATAAATCAACTCAGAATAAAACAAAGTACCGGGTCATCTTCCCTCATTAGAAAGCATATTTAGATGCATGCATTCTTTTGGTTTTGCTAGTTTATATTACACATGATGCCTATATCCCATGTATGTATATGTGTAATCCACCTGCTGCATGAGTTCCTTATTTCCTTGAGTATATTAAAAACTTATGGGGCCCTCCATTTATTTTGCTTTGGAATCACTCATGTCATGTAAACGTAGGACCCATTATCATTCATGTAATAGAGATGCATTTTAATACTCTCTCCTTACTTACATGAGGTTGTTAATATTAACCATAAATGAATGATGGCTCTCATCTCTTTGTACATCCATAGGTCTTATTTATGTCTACAAATTGCTATGTAGATCATGGTTCAAATGACATGGTGTTTGTCAGTAATGATTTCATTCTTTTAGAGATGTTTGCTTTCATAAAAAAATTAATGATGTAAGGATGCATAGTTAATGCAATGAGCAGAGGATGCTAGTGCTATGTTGTTAGATATTTTAAAAAAAAAATTTGAGGAGTCATGAAAAGGTGAAAAGTGAAATATTTGAGGACTTATATGAAAAATTGTAGCGAGATGAAACGTTAAAATTTTTTGGACTTATTTGCAAAATTAGCAAAGTGCAAAAATATGAAGATCTTGGAATTATTTGCAAAATTATGAAAAGATGTGAGAAAAAGATGAATTTTGGGGTTTATTTGCAAATTTTGATGAAATGTGAAAAAAGGGGAAAGTTAGAGGGCATAGTTGCATAAATCCTTATATCTGTAGGGGATTCAAAGGGATAATGTGCAAAAATGTCGAGATGGGTTAAAAATGCAAAAAGAGAGAGGAAAGAATAGGATTCTAGTGAAAATCGAGTGGCACATATTGTACATTTGCGTAGCCCACTCCATAATCCTCGCACGAGTCCAATGTAGCGGTAGTAGCAGCTCTTCGAGTAGCTTTCTCATTATCTTGAGACTCTCTTGAGTCGAGTGGAAAAACGCCACGAAGCACTACAAGTCTCGCTGTCGAGTCCAATGTAGCTGCAGAAGTGCTCTCACACTCAGAAGCTCCTCATTATCTCTCAAGACCTCTCTCGAGTGAGTGGAAAATGCTACGGGGAAGACCATAAGCTCCCACGCCCGAGCCTTAATTTAGCAGAGCTCTTCTTCAGAGCTTTCCCCACTACCCTCGAGCCTCCCTCGGTGTTGAGATGGAAATGTATGAAACCACAAGTCTCACGCTCGCCTAACGAAAGGGATACAGTGGAGCCCTCTCGAAAGTTTCTCAATTACCTCTTGAGTATCTCTTTCGAGCCGAGCTGGAAAATATTTTGAAAATCACAAGTAGTCACAAGTTGAAAGTCCAATCGTAGTGGTAGAGAGCTTTCATTGCAGAGTTTCCTCATTACACCTTCAAACTCCTCAAGTGAGTGAGAAAAATATTTTGGAAGTACCATAAACTCTTAATCGAGTCCAAATGTAGTGAGCGTAGAGAACTCTCATCGTGAGAGGCCTTCCCTCATTACCCTCTTGAGTCTTTCGAGTTAGGTGGAAAATGCTACGACGACGCAAGTCCTCATGTCGAATCCAACGTAATAGTAGAGCTCTTTATCAGGAGAGCCCTTTCCTGCCACCTCTCGAGACTCTCTCGAGAGGAGTGGAAAACATTTCAACACCACAACCATAGGCCGAGTCCAATGTAGCGGCAGAGCCTATCGAGAGTTTCCTCATTATCTCTGCGACCTCTCTTGAGTGAGCGGAACATTTTCGAAGACTACAAACTTATAATCGACGTCCACAATGTAAGAAGAGGCCTCTCAATATGTAGCTCATTACCTCTCGAGCGCCTCTCGAGCGAGTGAAAACATATTAAAGCAGCACCAACTCACCCATGTCGCGCCCAACGTAGCCGACAGTAGAACCTTCATGGAAGTGAGAGTTTTCCTGGGCACTGAGACCCCTCTTGATGAAGTATATTTGAGTGAGTAAAAAGAAACCTTTCTTAAGTAAAAATTTCTTAAGATCCACACGGGCAAATACGAAAGTGGTCTTTTTAAAAGGAGATTATCGAATAATGCCTCACTCCTCACACATATAGAGATCTCTCTCAAATTGACTAAAAGCTCCGACTAGTATCCCTAAGTGATGTCTAGATTCTCGGAGTAGCTGGAGCAAGAGGTTTCAAGTGAATTGACATTCCTTGATAACGACAGTTGAAAGGAAGGCTTCACAAATTGTGAGACACCGCGACTTCAAACTCCAAAACTATCAAGTCATGCATTTACAAACAAATGAGGATCACCACAAAATTCACAGATATTATTTAAAAACAAAGTCAAAGCAATTGGGTTAGTGAATCGAATCATATGAATGGTTATGACTCAGAGATGCACGATCTAAGGCTTAAAAGACAGGAGAGTCAAGGCTTGAAAAGTTCAAATGATCGTAATAAATGAGTTCAAAATCTTGGAGAAATTGAAAGTCAAAGAGTAAAGAGTCATGAGTCTAAGACTAAAAGCTTCACAAGCCCGAATGTCAAGTTTAAAACAAAAAATTAAATAAAATGAAACTGCTTGTGATTCATAAACATAGAGAAGTTACAACTTGAAATTTAGTTGATATTCAAGATACAAGCAAGAAAAATAACACCAAGGGGTTAACAAAGTCAAATGAGACATCCCCAAATGTTGGATCTTCACAGTAAAGGTAGTGGATAAAACAAAAAGTCAAAATAGATCAAATTATGTAAAGCTGTAGTTAGAGTTAGGAGTTTTCTTAATCTTTGTATTCTCAATCAAATTTATGTAATTGATCAAATTAATTTCTCTCATATTTGTTAAGCCTATTCACACTTTGTTCTTAATCTGAAAGTTCCACATTGGGCCTAGGGTACTAAGATGTTGATAAGAAAATGTCAATGCTTCATGTCTCATCGCTACCTTATTGGAAATGGGAGGCTGCTATGACCTACCCATATGGTGTCATATAAATGTAAAAATAAATAACAAATAAAATCTGATCGGTAAGCTTCGTCTTTAGTTAATAATTGATTAAAGGGGGGCAACCAAATCTCATTGAAATTGAAGATGTAGAAGATGTCAACAAAGAAATTCTGTATAAAAAAATGAATGCTTATGAAGTCACACCTTGTCTTTATATCGAATTTGTTGCATAAAGGAG
>NC_052479.1:28945247-28986878 GCF_009730915.1 Dioscorea cayenensis subsp. rotundata | reverse complement strand
TTTACGTATTGTTTATCTACCACTGCCCCTCAAGCACCAATGACACTCCAGCTGACAGAATCTTCAGAATCAGAGCTTGTTGTGCCAGACATTTCCAACGCTGAGGCATCTTCAAATCAAGCTTCTTCGGTTTGTCCAACGGATTGGACAATCACCAAATAACCTTGTGGTAGCACAAACTTTCTACAGATTGCATCTTGCAAACTTGATACAGTGCTGAATGTGGTGTGTGTAAAGAAAGTCCTGACGCTGATCAAGTCAAGGCAATAGTAGCACGGCAGGAGGAGAGTGGTCAAAACAGATTTGCTCTTCTGTCAAGATACCTCTGTCCCAGGGTTATAAGGCAAGGAGTGCAACCATAAATTTTTTGATGAAACAAGATCAGTAATAAATGCATTCGCGAGGCAATGATGGAAATTCAGGAGATTGGAACTATTATGGGATCAAATTTACAGTAATTGATACTCTGGTCTGTCACTTCATCGTAACCCATGAAGAACAGGAAAATTCTGATGGCAGGGAAAATTTTATCAGAAAATTCTCTGATGTTGTTCTTTATTTTGAACGGCTCGGATTTCATTATGGGGCTACGTGTGATTACTCTTTGCTAAAGCTATAACTGAGTGGTTTTTGGCTGTCTATTAATGTGGTCTACTATCTCTGTAATGACACATGCTCATCACTCCTCCAGAACCTGGATTGATATCCCATGAGCTATGAAGGTATGTTGGCTGTCTAAAACATGTTAGTTCAACATTTTATGCAATTCAGGCAATGTCCATGGTGCTTTGGAATCCTTGTCGTGTTTATGTTGAGAACCATCAGTTCTGTGGAAACAAACGCCAAAGGTGAAAAATTTCTTCAAATGGTCTGGGTTTGGAAATCCTAGTTACTGCTGTTACATTTCTGTGATTTTGGTGGATGCAACTCCTCTTGAAATTTAGGACAGTTTTGTGGTTGACAAACTGAGGCGCACTTCTCTCGCCGTCTTCATTTCCTCTCGTTTGTCTTTTTTCAGCGCCATCCACTGTCAAACTCTAATGGCATTGAAGATGATGATCAACAATTTTCTTGACCAAGAAGATGAGGATGACTATGATCAATTACCAATCCGGATTCTCATGTTCAATTCAATAAGTTGTCGAAAGCCTGTGAAGGATGCTTATCTTGAGGAGTAAGTTACAGAGATCTATATCTGAGAAAGCAATGGAAAGTCATGGCTAGGCAGCATAAAGAATCCATGCTCCGTAAGAAGAACAATGATACCATACAAAATGACCATGATGATGACAATGATGCATCTTTGTAGAGGCTTGTGAAATTGAAGATGCAACTATTCCATTGAGTTTTGACTCTGATTCTCTGTATATAGATACCGTTTCTGTGTGATTGGTAACGAGCAGGGTAATAAAGCCTGTTTGTGATTCGCAAGGCTGGATCATGATATTGCATGACGGAGCGCACTGGGATGGATCTATACACATCAAAAAGCAATTTTCAAGCTACATTTGCTGGACAGATGAACAAGGAGAAGGATGATTTCATGATTAACTCTGAATGCACAGCAAAGTTCAAACATCCCAATGGCGCAACCATGCTCATGGCATTGACATTCAACCCTTCAGTAAAGATCTACTCTGCACTATTGCAGAGACTTAGAATTCAAGAACTTTTTGCTGTAACAAGACCGCGGCAGCTTCGCTGTTTTCTTCACTAGGAAAAACATACTCACCAGAGCCAAGCTGCGAGATTCGATTTCGATAGGGGAAGACTCAAAGAAATGCGAATGGGACGCTGGGATGTGCTCGAGGTTACGGTCAAATGGCATATGGTGGGACTTTGGAAGCAACAATAAGAGGGAAAGACTACCCTGTAAACGATGATATAGGTAACTATTGCAACTACATTGTTACTCATTTGACAGCTGAAACAGTGATTGGAGGGAGTAGTTCAATCTGATTTTCAAATTTGGCATGGGAACAAAACACTGTTTGAATGCCAGCATCAACAGTAAAGGACCAATGCAGATTAGTTTCAAGACAGTAGTTCAAAGCATGTTCAGATTGCACTTCTTGCTCTTGTTACTTTGTTTCAAGGACTCTTCATGAGAAGATTAAGATGAGCTGATCATTGTTGACAGAAAAATAGAAACAAAATGCGGTAATTTTTCTTTCTCCTTTTGTTTTGCTTTAATTATTGATCATATAGATAAAAACTTGTGTTTAATATGTTCCAGGCAAATAATTGTACATAAATTTGAGAGGATCTATTCAATATAACAGTGAATTTAGAGATGATCCCTTGACATAAATTGTTTCAGAATCGATCAAGTCTAGAGATGTGTTCACCTTTGGGGTTAATGATAAGGGTGATCAAATTATGGTGCTCTTTTTATATTATGGGTTTCAAACTTCGATTTGAATCGAAAACGATTTCATAATTTTAATTTTTGTTTTACCGTGGATTTCACAGACTGAGAGATTACGATTTATTTTTATGTATATAAATGTCAAAAATTCTATCGTTAACATATATATATATATATATATATATATATATATATATATATATATATATATATATATACGACATACTCGTCGGTCTAATCGCTAATTTTATCGTTTCATATGTGAAAATTTCTAACGATAATATTAGATTATTAAAAATATTAAAAATAGATTAAAAATAGTGCTCGACTAAACAAAAATTAAATTAAATTATCATTTTCTGAATCAAGATTATCATTTTGATTCAAATTGAAATTGAAATCTCGAAATCTAAAAATAAAAATCATGTTAGTTTGACGTATTAAAAGATTTAATCTAAATTTATTTTCTTATAAAATTGTCATATAAAAACATTGCTTTCATGCATGCATGCATAACACGTGTCCAGTACGTGTCACTCAAACTATCCATGCATGCATGACATCTGTACGTCCATACGTGTCACTCAACGATATAAATAATAAGTATATATTTACTCTCAACTGCATAAATGACACGTGTTTTACACGTGGCATTCAAACATTATTCATTCTCCCCCCTCAAAACTTGTATATATAAATTCAACACTACTATACATGCATGCACACATTAATGAAAACTAATTAGAATACATTTATAAAAATGCAGGGAACCAAAGAGAAGATGAAGGACATGGGAAGCACAACAAAAGAAAAGTTAAGAGAGTTTTCAGCAAAAACAGAAGAAAAAGCTGAGAAAGCCACTGCAAGAAACAAAGAAGAGAAAGACATGGTTAAAGAGAAAGCTAAAGCTAAAGAAGCTCAAGCCAAAGCTCAATTACACCAAGAGAAAGCTGACCACCGTGCTGACTCTGCTGCCGGTCAACGTGGAAGTACACGTGTCCCTCTCACTCATCACCGTCCGGCCGCCGGCAATGTCAACTATCCTGCCTCCGGTGATCTCCCCGCCGGGGAGAAGTACTTTTAGTTCTTTGCTTTGATTTCCTTGTTGCTTTGGAGTAGCTTGTTTTTGTTAATAAATAAAATAAATCATTTTGTTTCTCAGTTAATATATATATATATATATATATACAGAGTTTGAGCCAGAAGAAAAATAGAGGGAGAGGGGTGCGCTGATTCATCATTCATAACTAGAAATAAATTTTAGAATTTTATTAAAAAAAATTAAAAAAATATAGTGAAATTAGTGTGCAGTTCCAGGTCAATTGGCACCTAGTTGGCATTAGGGGTAGGTAGACTCGTTGGCATTAGGGGTAGGTAGACTCGTAGAGTGTGACTCTGACGATTTTTGCCCCACGTAAGGTGAGGACATTTGGGGGCAAAGATGAGGGTATTTGTGGTAATTTTTGCCTTTGAAGGCATTTGTGGCGTAAAGTGTGGTTTTATGTGTCACGTTTTCAAAAAAATTAATGTGCAGGTCTAAATTAAAAAAAAATAAAAAAAATAAAAGATTTTATACGGATACAATCATTAATAGTTGATAAAAAGAAATGTTAAAGGTGTGAAATATGGTTTAAATTTTACATATTTAGTTGATAAAATATCATGACATATACTTTTAATATACATTAAGCTTTTATTTTTAGACATTAATGGACTGGGATTATGTACATGAGTGGTTGTGATATTATTTTGCTTAAATTTTAGAATTTGATTTCATATTTTTTCAAAATAAATATTATTCAAAATAAATCTAATCCAGTTCTGCAGTAGAGCTTTTTTCTTTGTTCTTTAATTTTTTACTCTTAAAAAAATAAAGGATATGGTACCAATATCTGTACAGTATTACTCTTAAAAAAACCAAAGGATATGGTACCAATAGAGGTCATGGATGAATCAAGCTTAAATTAGAAAGCAAAATTATTTTTAAAATATTTGTACTTTTTAGAGATGGATTTTTTTTTAATTTTTGAAAAAACATCAATTATTAATATATATATATATATATTTTTGATAAAGGCGACAAATGTTGGAATCCAGGACGAATACGTGAGGGAGCAACGCTCATCACCGAACTGTGCTCTCACTTTGCGTGAGATGGAGATCAAACTCGGAGAGCCACGTTTGACATTCGAGACGAACACTCTACGCAAGGGACCCGATGCCAATAGACCAAATGGTCGTTGACAAATTATTAATATTTAAAATGTACATGGGTGTCTTTTTTTTAAATTAAAAAAAATATGCAAAAGCAAGCCTGGCCGCCAGAGCACACCTGTCTGATTGGTTTTTGCGAAAGGGCATACTTTTTGTAATATATAAAATGTATAAGGTTTTTTCCGCAAAAAAAAAGTACATATGTTGTCCAGGAATGTTATTGTTTTTGTAATTTTAGAAAAGTTGGGGTGCTTCCTGCCAAATTATACATTTTGAAATATCCGACAAGTGCAGGCTGTTTTCTGCGAAAACGTGCAAAAGTTCCCCTGTGTCTTGTTTGTTATTTTCATAAATATCAGGGTGGTATTTACAAAATATATAACAATAGCCCAGGGATTAATCCGTAATTTCAGGGAATACAAGGTGTTTTTTTGCAAAATGTATAAAAACAACATGCAGACAAATGTACGAGAGAGAGACACAGCATCGTCATTGGAAAATTCTTATAAAATCCCCTGTTTTTTATTTTCGTAAAAGTCCCTGGTTTTCAAAATAATAATAAACAATATAGAAAATTAAATTTTTCATATCCAAATTCATAAATTCTTCGCATTAAATACAAAATCTTATAATTCAGTAAAAAAAATATATCTAATTAAAGATTAGATTTGAATCTTCTGCATTGATAAATATACTATAATTAGAAATCATTTGCATTTTTTCCATCTATTTCTTTTTACATCACTGTCATTCATCTTCTAATTTTTTCCCCTTTATTAAATTAAATAACCTATTTTTATCAGAATAAATTCCTTTAAAAAAAAAGGAGAATTTTCAATGAATTTCACAAACAAATTTTGAGAAAAAAAGAAAAAAGATTTTCTATTAACTTTAAAACATTCAAGGGACTATAAATGCCAGTTGAAACTATCTAGGGACTAATTATGACTTTTATCATTGCAATTATATACTCCGAATCATGAAAATATCCTCAACTACACTATAAAAGGCCTTGACTTTGTCTTGAATCTGGGATTTCATCTCAAGCCTTCTGGATCCCAGGAATCTCTCTTGATTTTGTTCATCTAGGTATTCCATTCTGATTACTCGGTATTTTTCTTGAAAATTTTTGATCTGATGATTGGGTTATTGTAGTGATTGTGTCATTCTGTGTGTTTTTCTTTTGAAGTTAAGATTTTTTTTTTTTAAATTTGTTTTGTTTATTTTTCTGGTCGGTATAATTGTGAATGACGTGGTTGGGATGGAGTTGAGGGCTTGGTGGATGGGTTGCCTCTAGTTCTTGTTTTTTGATTTTCATGTTTACGTTCTTTTATGAGTTAAAGTTGTGATTTTTCTTGATTTTAAAGTGGTTTTGGATCGTCAGGGATCTTGGGTTCTACCAAATTTGTTTCCTACTCTATGCCTCTTTGATTTCAAAAGGATTCCTCTTTATCTTGTTCATCCTCAGTGCTCTCTTATTTTTACTGTAATATATGTTTAATTCTGTGTGAAATTTGAGATTGTTTTTTGTTTGAGTGTTATGATTCATTGGGAGCTTGCTTTTTAGCATTGTGAATGTTGTGGTTGGAATGTAGGCATGGGTTTTTGAGTAGCAAGGTTCTTTCTTTCTTCTCTGGCTAGTTGAAGTTTGATTTTTCTTGATTTGAAAGTGGTTTTGGATCATCATGGATCTTGGGTTCCACCAAATTTGTTTCCTACTCTATGCCTCTTTGATCTCAAAAGGTTTTCTCTTTATCTTGTTCATCTTCGGTGCTCTCTTATTTTACTGCAATATGCTAATACCGTGTGTTTTACTTTGAAATTTGAGATTTTTTTTTTCTGGTTTTTTTGTTTGAGTGTTACAATTCATTTGGAGCTTGCTTTTTAGCATTGTGAATGTTGTGGTTGGAACGTAGGCATGGGCTTTTTTCATAGCAAGGTTCTTTCTTTCTCTTTTGTGGCTATTTGAAGTTGTGTTTTTTTCTTGATTTGGAATGGTGGTAGATTGTCATGGATCGTCAGGTTTTAACAAATTATTAGCTCTCTGATCCCAATAGATCTCTTTTTCTTGTTCACCCTTGCTACTCTCTTAATTATTGGTCGAATAATTTGGTCTCCTTGATACTTGAGAGGTTGTGTGTGTTTCTCTTTTAAATTTGAGCTTGTATGCTTTGTGTTTCATATAATTGGACTTTGCTTTGCTGCATTTTGAATGTTGTGGGTTGGAATGATGTCGGGATTTCATGGATGGCTTATGATTGTCAAGTTAGTTTTGTTCATGTATACATGTCCTGTTATGGTTAAGGTTGTGATTTCTTCAAGTTGGATTGGTTTTGAGTCATCATGGATCTTTAATATTTGCTGACAATAATAATTCATGGGGGAATGGATTTAGATTTTTTTCAAAGATTTGGGCTCATTTTGGATTTGAACAGTTTGGACACACACACACACACACATATATTAAAGTTTAACTGAGGGAAGAATACCTGCAGACTATGATGTTTCAATGTTCTAGTTGTAAATTTTGTCAATGCACTTTATTTCATTTGATTATCCATCTTTATGAGTTTATATCTTTTCCTTTCCATCAATTATATTTGTTATTTTCTTTTCCTTTTGTTTCTGTTGTTATCCATCAATCAAGACACACCCATTGGCTTTCTTGTTAGTGTAAATCCATTGCTTCTATGTGGTTTCTCAAATTTTGTTTATATTGTTTCAGGATAGATTGATGAAATACATGTCGAAGGTGTCTGGGCTATGGAGCTTGTACTTCCAATTTCTCTTCTTGACTCTAATTCTTCTATGCTCTTTGAACAGTGTTCTATCTAGAAAGACAAGTTCCTTTGCACGGTCTGAGTATCCATCAGTTGACATTCCTCTGGACAATGAAGTATTTGCTGTTCCAAAGGGTTATAATGCGCCACAACAAGTAAATCACTGAAATTTCCTTCATGATGTTTTATGCATTCCTCTAGTGAAGAAAACAATTTCTCTATGTTCTTTTGCTTAGAGCCTACGAGTTTTGATTTGTGAAAGACTACTTTCTAAACATGTTTACATGGTAAGAACAAAAAATTTTGGCTTTGGGCTAATTTGTGGAAGCTTGTATATAATCAAATCTCAATGAGTTCAAGGTACATCTATCTATATATACTTTCTATGATGTGTACTTTTAGTTTGATCAAATTCTTGTCAAAACTTTCTTGGAGTTTTAAACAATTGATTTCTTATGTAACATGTTTTCTTGATTTTTTCTGTGGAAACTCTCTGCTTATTTATTGAAGTGTTGTTTAGGTTCATATCACCCAAGGAGACTATGATGGGAAAGCTGTTATCATTTCATGGGTAACGACCGAACAGCCTGGGAGCAGTAAAGTATTTTATGGTGATGTGGAAGGTACGTATGATAGGAGTGCTGAAGGGAAAACAACAAACTATACATATTACAAGTATCAGTCTGGCTACATTCATCATTGTGTTATTGATGGGCTTGAGGTAACCATAAAAACAAATTTAATATTGGACATATGATTATATATCCTTTTTCTTGTTGTTAAAGACTAACATCCGTCATATGTTGTATATTTCTTCAATCTCGACTTGAAAAGAAATTGTATTTATTCTCAGAGGTGATCCTATAATCAAATTATATCTGCATGCTAATTCTTTGTTTTATGTGCCAGTATTTATCTGGCTATGACTTAGGACAATTAATCTTTATATTTAAACCAAACTAACTTTATACTAAGGCTTATCTATCTTGACTCTTGAGGAGTATACTACTGTTTAATGATGTATGACTGCTGTTTATTTATTGATTTTAGACAGGCAGCTTTTAAATTTTGGGTATATGAACTATCATACTCTTTGTATTTGTGAATTTCTTGGCACGGACTCATTTTAGTTTTCTGTCATACAGTAATAAACTCCAAGAAATTTTTGCTTTGAATTTCCTGCAGAAGTTATAAATCCATTATTGAAAACTAACAAGTTTTTCCTATTTGTTCTTCTAGTACGAGAAAAAATACTACTACAAAATTGGAACTGGTGATTCAGCCAGGGAATTCTGGTTCCAAACACCTCCAAAGATTGATCCAGACACACCATACATTTTTGGCATTATTGGTTAGTTTTGTTTTCTTTTCATGGTACAAATAAAACTTTCCTGCTTGAGCACTATGGATCAATATGCATTTCCTAGCCTTTACAGAGGGAAGTGATTCGCCCATTAACTTTTGTTTCTGTTGCATATTGATGATTGTTTTACTGTCTGAAACCCATTGTGTGCCATGTTGTTAAATGCTGCAAAAATTTCAGGTAGCCTTAAGTCCACTTCTTGTTGGTTGTCAAATCTTAATGTAAATATTGATTTGGTGCTTTATTCATGTATTGTGAAGATGATATGCTTGTTACTGTAAAAGTAGTGGCTTGATATATTGTTAATTCTCGGTTATTTATTGATATTCTGCTCTAGAAGATGAAGTCAGTTTTTATTTTTTATATTTGGCTTACTGAATGATACTATATAAAGCTATAAACATTAGATCCAATCGAGTTAAATTTGCTTAGGATCAGTTCCCCCTGAGGCCCGGAAGAATTTCTGCAGGATATGTTCAACAACCAGATTTGGGGGCACAAATCACCAGTTGGAGTAATGAGTGATGATTAAAACAAAGTTTCATGCTAAATGTGTGAGAGATGATATGTGCTGGATCTCATTGAACTAGCATGGACACTGAAATTATTTAACACATGCTTCAAGCTGGCAATATTTTTGTGGAAAAGTAATTATGATGGATTGTAAGAACATAAGAATGCTGTGTTAGTTTGTTTGTTCCTTGAAACTTGCAACAGAATTCTGGAAATCTGAAGAGTTCGTCTCAATACATGATCACTGTAAACAAAGTGGAGACATTACAGTAAATCTGGTGATAGGATTTGTCTGAATTTTTGCAAATCAT
The DNA here is from genome assembly GCF_009730915.1 of Dioscorea cayenensis subsp. rotundata. Classification (NCBI taxonomy): domain Eukaryota; kingdom Viridiplantae; phylum Streptophyta; class Magnoliopsida; order Dioscoreales; family Dioscoreaceae; genus Dioscorea; species Dioscorea cayenensis. The sequence continues at coordinate 28,977,329 of NC_052479.1, read as the reverse complement.
ACAAGTATATGTTGACCATGAAATCACACAAGGTATATATATCAAGACACAATTGCATTTCGTCTGTAAATTTACCGTCTTCAATACTTGGTTCAGTTCTTTGGAATAAACAAATCTTACTTCTTTTATAAGGAAAAAAAAACAATAACCCAAACTGTTCGGGTTGAAAGGGTATGGATGAAAGTTCGAACGATAGTGCTTCAAATGATCATCTCAGAAGTTGTCCATGTATGCAGAGGGATTTGATGAAAGAAAAAAATCAGTAGGTTGGTTTTTACAATTCAAATACAGCCAGTGTTACTTTAATGAAATCTTAGTTTGAGACTTTGAGACGACCGAAGTAAGATCAAGTTAATTTAGAAAATTTCCACATGAACACTTCCATACAATTCAAATACAGCCAGTGTCGAGGGAGAGCCTCATACAGCATAAGATATAGCTTCTTGTTAAAGCAAGGGATAAATAAGCTGGTATGAGATAGATATAAATAACATTTCAATATGAACTATTGTTAACTGAATCAAAGATATGATGATAGCAATCCCAAACCTTGGATGGCTTGGTATTAGAATTAAAACCTAAACATTTTTTGTTTCACTGATGTTTAAAGTGAATGTTTCACTGATTCTTTGATAATTATGCATTTTTGCTGAAGGGAACATCAGTGTGCATATGTTGGTATCGTAATTAACTTATGCTTTATCATTTGAGTATATGCATCTGTCGGTCTGTGGAATAATGTCTTGCATTTTAAGAACATTTTAGAGTCAATTGTCAACTGATCCACTTGTTGATAGGTGATTTGGGCCAAACATATAATTCTCTTTCGACCTTTGAGCATTACCTGCAAAGTGGAGCGCAAAGTGTCCTATACCTTGGGGATCTCAGTTATGCTGACAGATATGAACATTTTGATGGTGTGAGGTGGGATTCTTGGGGCCGCTTTATTGAGCGGAGTGCGGCTTATCAACCATGGATTTGGTCTGCTGGAAATCACGAGATAGAATACGCCCCTCATCTGGTATGTCTAATTTTAAATACTATTGCATCTAATCTCACAACTGGTTGGTAGAAAATATGGTTATCCGGTTAAACAGAAATGCCATTACGTATTACTATTCCCTCTAATCTACTTTGCATAATTTTTTTTTCCTTTGACAAGTTTAATCTATACAATTTTATCATACTTTTGCATATGTTATTCTAATTAAATCTTTCCAACAAGCAACAAGAGAAGAGAAAACTGTTAATGCCATTTAAAATAAGCAAATAAACTATTGAAATAAAAGGTGTAGATCTTAAGACTAAAAGAATACAGTTGAGACACTACAATTTTAAATAAGAGAATGATTAGGCTTTTCTAAGGCTAACCCAAAAGACATTAATATCATTATATTCTAAGCATATACTATTACCTTGAGATCCATCCTCAAACTATTGATGGAGAAGAAGTATCAAGAGTTTGTTTAAAAGAAATTGAGAATGAGTCAATATGTGACTCTTTGTGAACATATCAGCAATCTACATATATGAGTCTGAGCATGTGGAATAGTGATATTGGCTTGTAGAAATGTTGGCGAATAACATGAAAATCAATTTCTATATACTTTGTTTGTTTATGGAAAACTAAGTTGTGAGCAATTGATATAACACTTTTATTATCATAATGTAGAGTCTGTTAAGACAGGGACCCACCACCCTAACTTCTCCATAACCGCAGTTACAGGGAAGGGTTGGTGGTAATATATCAACTAGATGGAAGCGTCTCCCACAGGCGATGTGGGACTATGGTCCTAAGCCACTGCGTCCCAACACCCCCCCTGGGCCCACAGCGGATGTGGGACCCAAGATCCTAGCCATAGCTCTGATACCATGTTAAGACAGAGACCCACCACCCTAACTTCTCTATAACCGCAGTTACAGGGAAGGGTTGGTGGTAGTATATCAACTAGAGGGAAGCGTCTCCCACAGGCGATGTGGGACTATGGTCCTAAGCCACTACGTCCCAACAGAGTCATAGGCTCAAATTTTGGAAATCCCAAACCATCATAAGCCAAAGAAACCAGATGACCTCAGTTGCGGCAGATGCCATGGGCCAATACTTGGCTTAGTGGATAATTAGCAACAACTTTCTACTCCCTGTTCCTTGCTTTTCTAAGAGATCATTCTCCTAAATAGATACAACTACAAGAAGTGGAGTGGCTATATATGATATCCCTAGCGAAATTTGCATTATAAAAGTCATGGAAAATCAAGGATGAAGATGGGAGGAATAATAGTTTATAATGATATGTACCTCACAAGTATGGAAGAATCTGAGGAACAACCATCCAGTAAGTGGGCGAGGAGCAAAATTGAACTGATTAACAACTTTCACAACAAACTGTTTATTAGGATGAGTGATAGTGAAATACACTAAAAATCAACAACTTCTTGATACTGAGTGAGATCATTGAAAAGTTTGCCATCATTTGGAGAGAATTTGACATTGTCCTCAAAAGGAGTAGTGACTGTTTTTCATAAGTAAGGCTAGCTCCGTTAAGTATATATCCAAAGCATACTTAGTTTGAGACAAGACAACCACAAATTGATGAAGCAACTTCATTGCCAAGAAAAAAATGTGAGGACCTAAATCTTTTATTTTAAATTACTTTGCGAGCTGATCCCCAAGAAAAGCAATCCTATCTGAGTCACCTTCAATTGTGATTATATTATTTATCTGCAAAAGCTAGAGAATTTTACCATGAAATGAGGTATGAGTAAACAAAACAGAGTTGTAAGGTGAGTCAAAAGAGCCAAGTTGGAGTGATGCTCAACTGAACTTCTCAAATTAAATATGAGATGCATGTTTGAGACAATAAAGTACTCTCCGAAGACGACATACTTGTTCTGTGGTATGGAGCAACCCTAGAGGAGAACGCATGTACATCTTTTCATGTAAATCTCTATTTAGGAAGCCATTATTTTACATGAAAAATAGGCCATTGATTGGAAAAAGTAAGGACAATCAAAGCACGTATTGAAGTCATACTTGCCACTAGAGCAAATGTCCCCTTATGGTCAATGGCATAGTCATGAGAAATGCCTTTGGCCATAAGACAAGTTTTATAGCATTCAAGAGATCCATCTGCCTTTCTTTATCTCACATATTGGCTTGTAACCAAAACATATTTTTCCCCTGAGGTAATTACACAAGATCCCATGCGTGAGTTTTATGTAAAGCATAATGTTCTTTTTGTATAGCTTCTTGTTAATGGGAATAAAAAGCTATTAAAGGATGAAAGTTCAATCAGAGAATATATGGATGATACAAATGATCGATAGTTGGATGATACAAATGATACAAATGATCAATAGTTAGATGAATAAATAAAGGACTAGCGAGTTATGTATACCTATTTAGGAGGCCAACGAGTATGAAGTCGTGGAACACAAATAGGCTGGGAAATAGATAGAATAGGATCAACAGGTAGAATTGAATAGCACATTTTTAGAAGCATCTTAAATACATGAAGATGGATTATCTTGGACCCTGTGTTACTGCACTGCGACAGTGAGTGTAAACTCATGAAATGGGAGGTGGTGAATGGGAAGAAGTAATGGTAATAACTATAGGAGTTGTAGGTGCCACATTATTAGAAAATGGATGAATGAAAACCAGACTACGAGACTCAGAAGAAGCCAAAATACTGCTTGACAAACTTATAATAGTAGAATCAAAACTTGAAAATCCTTTTTGATCAATCCCATAAGCAAGAAAAACATATATTCGTCACTTAGCAGATTTTGCATGTTCATTTGTAGGTAACAAGACAAAGCAAGGTGCACTTAAAAACATGTAAGTGGAATAATTAGGTAGAGAACCATACAAGATAAGAAAAGGAGAAGCAGCCAAAAGTGAGCATAAAACGAATATGGTTGATAAGATAAATTTAATTGAAACAGCTTCACCCCAAAATGTAGATGGAACATTAGCTGAAAGTGATTATGATAGGGCAGTTTTCACAATATGATGATGATGCTTACTTTCTACAATTCCATTTTGTTCATGAGTGAGTGTAAGGACAAGAAAATTGATGAATTGTTCCTTCTGAGATTAAAAATTGAGTAAATTGATTGGATAGCTACTCTCCTATGGAATCAAAATGAAAATATTTAATCGATTTTCCAAAGGGGGTGCATGCTATTGCAACAAAAGCAACATAAATATTATAAAAGTCAGAGCACTTATACATAAAGTAATTCCACATGTAATGTGTCTAATCATTAGTCAATGACACAATAACGTGCATCTCCCATATGTGCAGGTTCCTAAATGCCTGATGAACCAAAATCAAAAGTATATTAGAATATAGTATGACTATTATTGAAAGGAAAAAAAAAAAGTTTGAACAATTTACACCCACGAGGAAATATCACTAAAATGTATTTATTTATTTATTTATTTTTACCATTCTTGTAGAAACCAAATACTCTAACAAAGACTTGGAAACATGTCCAAATTGAAAATGTCATAACTAAAATAATGTGGATTGAGAGTTTAAATTAAAAGAAGATATAATTGAAGAAGTAGGAACCAAACGTGGGATGCAAAGATTGAACCGCATGGTCTGTACTAATCTCTAAGCCTGTTTATGGGTCATGCACAAGACGAGAAGTAGAAATGAAGGTTATATAATATCCTAAATTAGGCAATTAGCCAACAGGTAATAAACGAATGATGAGCTTTTGGACGTGTAGAATATAATAAATAGTGAGGTGAGGTAAATTGATAGTATCAATTCCTTAAATGGTCATGACAAAACCATTGAATATAAACTAGTTTGGGCTTATCAACAGAAGAAGAGTAATTGGACCAAGGTAGATGTAAAGGGAGTCATGTGATTGGTAGTGCTAGAATCAATCAACCAAGTGGCAGATAGATTACCTGAACTAGAATCTTATGCGGAGTGGGAAGATTGCAAACCTTTAGACAAACAAAACTATTGAAGTTGATTCATCAAAAAGGTCTGAACTTCTTGATTGAATACTCCAATAGGTAAGGAAGATACATTTTGATTAGTTAGATATTTTAGAAAATTGACAAAAAAATTCATGAATAGAAGATCAGCTTGGCAAATAGCTTGTATTTGTCTTTATGATTGATATCAAGTAGACTCGAACTCCTCTCTCAAAGCCATCAACTATTAAGTCAGATGTTGTTTTCTCTATACTTACAGAAGACCAGATTTGCTTGCAATTCGGTAGGCTTCATAAGTGCTAGCTTATACTCAATTTGGTATAAAACTCTTGAATGAAGAATAATGTCAACCCATCCAATCTTTGACTTTTTGGTGTTGTAAAAGACTTCTTTCTTCTGATGGCTTAAGACTAGCATTGAGCAGTTGTTTTTTCTCTCATTACTCATGTCATTGACAGGCTTAATCAGTATGCTTCTAATGACTTTATTCTTTCACTGTAAACAGGGAGAGTTTATTACCTTCAAACAATTTCTACACAGATACACAACGCCCTCACATTGCTTCCAAAAGCAGCTCTCCGCTTTGGTATGCGATCAGGCGGGCATCTGCTCATATCATTGTGCTCTCAAGTTATTCACCATTCGGTAATTTGAACTTTCCTTTTTTGTCATTTCCGAGCTTCACTTTCTCATAACACAGTTATATGATTTGGCTTTTTATCAGATCAATCATGTGATAATTTTATCTCTGCTGGTAATTATATGTACTATGGAATTTTTACATATGTATCCCTGCAAAAATTTGAAATTATATACATGCCCTCATAAAGTTTCTCATTTCATATACCCCTGGAATTTTGACATTCTTATATAAACCTCAAATACCTGGAAGTTTTTTATATTCTCAAACATCTGTGTTTGGTGTATAAATATAAGAAGTATATAGGTAAATATATTTTCAACTATAAGTTTATTTTATAAAAGGCTATAACTCAAAATGGAAAAGGTAATTATGTAAAAGAGTGTTTGATTTTATATTTTGGTACCAGTGGGCCCTATATGGGCTTAGGGGTCTTACACCAAAAAGTCTCAAGACTTAGTGGCTCAACCTCTATACCTATATATAAACCCATTACACTTTCTGTTACACAACCGATGTGGTACTATATTTCCAACACCCTCCCTCAAGTTCAACTCGGTCGAACTTGCACAGACTTGTACACCAGAGGTCTGTTTACCAGGACTTGTACACTATTTTGTGTCTCAAAAGTCCTACACATATGGAGGTTTTACACACATGGACTTGTACACTACTTGTGTCTCAGAGGTCCTACACTCATGGATTTGTACCACATCGGTGGCTCCACTATATTTCTCTGATATCATGTTTGATTTTATATTTTGGTACTAGTGGGCCCTATATGGGCTCTATATGGGCTTAGGGGTCTTACACTAAAAAGTCATTACACTTTCTATTACACAACCGATGTGGTACTATATTTTCAACAAAGAGTATATCTATTATCTAAATATTTATATATGAAATGTTAAATCTTTAGAGATGTATATACAAAGGTACAAAAGACATATCACCCACTTTTTCATTATTAAATGATAATAGGTTGTTAATAGGACTCAAGGTATATATATTTTTATATAAGAATCTTGATTTTTCAGATGTATATAATGGCAAGAGAAGCTTTACGAGGGTAAAAATGTAAATAAAAAAAAAATTCTTTCTTTTTAATTGTTTCAAGTCCTTTTGACTTCTTTAATCTTTGTCCTCCATTATTTCACCTATGCAGAAATATGCCTTTATTCTAGGAAAAAGTCGCTATTTTTTCGGTTTCTGTGGTTCTTTTTCATTTGCTTGCTTACTATAGGCTATGTGCAAACTACAAGTGTATGTGAATTTATTTTTTGGCCCCTCTTTTTAATGCACAAGAATTAGGTGGCCTTATCAATTAGGAAAATTATTTGAAGCTTATTTTGTTAATTTTCAGTCTTGGTTTTTATTCAAGAAAATTTTCATGGTGCAATATAGATATTGATCTTATAACATTTGAACATGAACTAGTTAAGTACACTCCTCAATGGCTGTGGCTGTACAATGAGCTGAAGCGAGTTGACCGGGAAAAAACACCGTGGCTTATCATTATAATGCACGCACCTATATACAACAGCAATGAAGCACACTACATGGAAGGTGAAAGTATACGTGCTGTTTTCGAAAGCTGGTTCGTCCATTACAAAGTAGACCTTGTCTTTGCTGGCCATGTTCATGCCTACGAGAGATCGGTATTTCTCTTATTTCTTTCAACTAATATGATGGCAAGCTACAAATATTCATATTTGAATTTCATATATCATTTCTCGGCATTGAAAAATCACTTTCTCATGGCTGAATTTTGATTAGTACATTTAATCCAATTTCGTTTGGATCAGTTCTGTTGATGATTTCATAATCTGCAAGCAATATATGTTTCTAGTATTAATAATTGAATTGATTTGTAGTATCGGATCTCGAACATAAAGTACAATGTAACATCCGGTGCTCGTTATCCCTTGCCTGATAAATCCGCTCCTGTATATATTACTGTCGGTGATGGTGGCAATCAGGAAGGCCTAGCTGGAAGGTAATCTTAAGCTTATTTCCTGCTTTTCATTTTGAAGCAAATTGTTTAAGCCAATTGAATGGCGATGTATTTTTTTTTTTCCCGTTTTATTGTTTTATAGGTTTCTCGATCCACAGCCGGATTACTCTGCATTCAGAGAAGCCAGCTACGGCCATTCTACACTGGAACTGAAAAACAGAACCCATGCATTATATCGATGGAACAGAAACGATGACGGGAACCCTGTTACAGTTGATCATGTTGTATTTTATAATCAGTACTGGTGAGTATGACATACTTTGTTGTCCTAATATGGAAAATGCACATTCTTATCTACTCACTCACACACTCACCTTTAGAACGTTTTCCTTTTGCGATCATTCTCTTGACGTGGTTTATATTACTAGACATATAATTAGAACATGGCCATGAAATGCAAAGATTAAAGATCTAAAATACAAGGGAATCTTGATAGATTAGTACATTAGTTTTAATTTTCTTAGTGCATCTCCACAAGGACTTCTTCATGTTTTTATGCATTTATCAACTGGAAATCATCGTGCAGGGCCAGTAACCGGCGTCGGAGGCGGCTCAAGAAGTATCATTCTTCTCTAAATGACATGAGCTACATTGTTACATATTGATCAGCTCATAATTATTCGCATGCTTTGCGGAGATTGTTGGCTCCTTATTCTTGTTTTATAGTGTGTTTCAACTTTTGAGAATATCGGTTATGCTGTTCTTGTATAAGCTGCATTTGTGCTGGAATAAAAATTGTGAATTAGCAAAAGTACCATTCCAATTGTGCTTTTCTTCTGAATAAGAATGACATTAGGGTTTTACAGACTTCAGAGGGGCATTTCTGTAAATATTCCATAAGAACAAAATTGCAAACATCTTCTTTATTGAATCACTACCCTTTATAATGTCATATTTACTCAGATTTTATACACTCGGCCAATTTTCGCGGGGGAAAAAAGAAAGAAAAAGAAGGATACACATTATACAATAACTAAGATCGGAAATGTGGCAGTGTGATTGAGGCTGTTCATCCAAGAATTGAATCAATTTCGAGATGAAATTTCTTCGATTCTTTTGGAAGTAATCCATTTGAAATATTTAAGGATTTCGGTATATTAGTTGGGGTAACCACTTGAGATGCAGATTCAATTTCCCGGATTTCGCTCCATCCAGGATAAAACTGTCTGTGAATTCCCCTTCCAGAATGACTCTTGTGAGAGTCATTATGCATTTGCCGATGAAATTCTGAATACATCAGCAAAGTTTATCAGAATGAAGAACATTGATATATTACTGAATTTTAGTCAATGCAACATGGTTTGAGGGAAAGATGCAGTATTCATAGAATTTTCATAGGTTCATAGGTTCCTATTAGAGCGATGAATTTCGTAATTATTAAGAACAAAAGAAACAGGAAGTTATAAGAAAAACTACCTTCCCAAATGTATCATGATCCCAAACTTCCAGGATGAGCATGTCATGTAGTCCATCTTCAACAACAAAATCAAATGTCTGATTCCATGTAGGATTCAAGTTATCATTCACAACCTGAGAACAAAAAACCAGTTCCTCACATAACTAACAGAAAGAAGAAAAACTTTATGTCAAAAAAAATTCATTGTGATGAGATAGTTACTCTTGTTTTGTTCTTTGTTTCGGTTTTCTTCATACTTAGGACAACATAAGGGTCGGCTTTCCCTAGAACATCCATTGAAGGCAAGTCTTGAGCTGATATAACTGTCACTGAGAGGACTCCTCTCACAATAGCATCTTTTTTCCTATGTTTTGACATCTTATCAATATCGGTAACATCGGTTTCACTTGCTTCACTTTTAAGAGCCTTCTCCAAAGAAGTCATCGATAAGTCTTGGTTGGCAAAAGGATTAGTAAACTCACTCTCTGTTCCGAAAGGGCAATACAGAAGTTCGAGGTGCACCTGATGTAATAATACACAAGAGAATTAAAGAAAGCATAAACTTGATTAGGATATGAACTAGCAATTAGTTTGATTATCCGAAATAGATATTTCAGAAGTCCATTGGACTTGGAAGAAATTTTGGGTACAATGCCATGAACAGAAATCTTACAGGTATATAGCATTTAGAACAAGATTTACTATTATATGCTTTTGTGACATGAGCAACAATAGGAAATAGTAGTTAGGCTAATTTCAACCTTGGTTCATGTGAATGAACCAAATCTGATAAATCAGATCAGATTTTGATCCAGTGAATGAAATTTATTTAATGTTTGTGGGAGTATTTTAAATGCACAGAATCGCTATTTATAGAAATTTATTTAATTTCTCCATCCATGATGAAAAATAATAGATGAATGGATTTACATTTGGATAATTCTGGCTGACTAAACTTTTTTGTCTTTTAAACTGATGATTGAAATCATTAATCCAGAACGCATGTCCAGTTCACTCTACTAGCAGTGCTAGTTTTGTTATCTAAATCCTTAAAACATCGTCTACATAATGATTGAATGATTTTGAAGCCAATACTAGTGAGTGAAAGAGTATTACAAGATTTATGGAACTTTAATCGGCATGGTAGCTAAATACTAGACACAATAATACGATATGAAATTCTGCGTCTTCTAACATAGTAGATAAAACTCTCTCCACATGATTTGAAAAGAGAAGGAAAGAAAAAGAATTAGATATCAGGTATTATCGAAATTTTAAGTAACCAAACCTGACCACGATCCTTTTTATCTCTCTGGATTTCCAAATCTTTGACAAGCTTAAGCCAAACATCCTTAACTTTCCCAGGTTGAAGATCCTTCAACAAAACTTGAGCGCATCCAATTAGTTCAGATGCCTGAACACCTTCATCATCGTAGATCTTTACTATTAAACGTTGAGTAGAAGCATCTTCAACAATAAATTCAAAATGCTCATTCCAAATGGGATTCAAATCATTGTTCTGGAGGAAATTTCACTATGAGCCCATAATACTAATACTAATAATAATAATAAAAACCAAAGATACAAAATCATGGTAGTACTCACAATGGTTTTGCTTCTCTTCATTCTATCATGTAATGGACGAATATAAAGCACAGCATATGGATCGGATTTTCCAACAATATCCTTATTCGATAAATTTTTCGCTTGAATGAGCTTTACTTCCAATGTCCCGACAGGCTTTAGCTCAAGGTAACTAAGAAAGAGATGAAGAAAGAAACTGAAGATCTAAATAGATTGCCCAGAAATTGAAAGAAATGCAACATGTAACTGGTAACATAAACATACCTATAATCACCAGGTATTATAGGGACAATTTTCCGCACTGGCCATACTAGTGAATCTTCAATAGCATCATGTAAAGTTTCCTGTAAATAAAAAGTACTTATGAATTCTAAAGGAATTGATCAAAATAAATATTATGCAACATTATCTGGATGGTTAAGTAGTTGAACCTCAATTGCATCAGAAATTCCTGGTATAGATGATATTTCACCACCAACAACTTTCAAAGTGAAATCCAACTTTTTCTACAGTCGAATATCAACAAAACTATTATAAGTCAAGAATCATGAATTCAAACTCAAATTAAACACTATAGATTTTATATGGTGTGGGTACCTTTTCTCTGAGAGAATAAGAGACAGCTCCAAAGCATGGAAGCTGGTCCACCAATGGTTTAAAGATTAAACGGAAAACACCAGTAAACCCAATGTTTTTCACCTAATTCATGAAAGAGCAATAAAAAAGGTTAGCTTCTACAACACTGTCTTGAATTATAGCATTCATAAAAAAGGTTAGTTTCTACAACACTGTTTATTGCCTCCTTTCTTCCTTTAGTTGACAGGAACACAACATGGAGACCCCCATTTAAAAAGGAGCCTCCAACAAAAAGAAGAAAGATGACTAGAATAAGAGAAAGAAAGAGAGATGAGTCTGACCAACACCAAGAACAAAAGCAATCATCACTTCATCATATTATCCAGTTCATTAGTCAAGATCTATCCAGATCACTCGAAAGGGATAGATTTTCATGTCAACAGACTAGCCATCCATGGGGAATGCAAACAAGAAGCTGTGAAACTCAATAAAGACAAGAAGCAAGTATAATCACAACCCTCCTCAACTGGAAGAAAGCTCCTCAGAGCGCAAGAGTGCACCAAAACACTAAGGAAATCATTAGGACCAGCCCTTACTTGTAGGAGAGGAAGATCAAGAACAGAGATATTAGATTCTTGAAAAAAAGATTAAGGCACTAATTCAAGTCCTTCTCAACATAAAGACAAGCATCCCAATCTCCTCACATCCATCAAGAGGAGGGATGAATTCCCAAGAGATGAGAAGATGTTTTACTACTTAAATCTAGAAACTTGCTTAGATGACGACAAGCAACAGAGGATCATCCAAACACCACTTGAAGTTTTTCTTAATATCAGCTCAAAACTACCTCGCCTAAGGGAAACATGCAGATGAAATAGGTCATCCAAACTGTTTAACCATTCATTCTTGAAATTCTTGATGTTCCATTGATATCAGGGTTTAGGATGCAATCAATCGAGACCTACAATGACACCTCAGATGTTGTTGATCATCTTTTCAAGGCAATAATGTATCTTCATCGGCCGCTGATGACATCATGTGTACGGCCTTCCTGGCCACACTGCAGATCACGTCTTAGTCATGGTTCTCCATTCTACCTTTGAAGTCTATATCTTCTTTTGAAGAATTAAATGAGATCTTTGTAAACCACTTCATAAGTCGTAAGAAGTAAAAGAAAACTCCAGCTAAGTTAATAAACATGAAGCAACAAGATAGAGAGAGCCTTCGTAGTTATATATAATATATCAATCATGAGACACTTGAGATTCCAGACCTTAGTCAGACCATCATTCTAAACCAAAGGAGTCATGATGAAGCTTCCTATCGAGCAAGACGTGGAGAACCATAGGGAGATCAACTAACAGCTCGGCAATGTTGTGTTGTCTCACTCCATGGGAAGATGCAAGAGTTCCTTTTAGTCTGGATCTAAGAGGATTCTTAAAAGCAAATTCCTTAAAAAGCTACTCCTGTAAAGTAATTAGTTATGACTCCTTTGGATGAGAACTAACCAGATTAGATTGTTTGCATAGGGGTAAATTGTAAGATAAGCAAAGGAAAAGTATAATAACATTTCCACATGCTAATGTTGTCATCTTCATATGGTCCCCTGAATTTGCCGAGGGTAGATTAGATAGCTTCTAAAAGCCGGTATCAAAGAAGTGCATTACCCATAGTGGCTCACTAATGTAGTGTTGGTAAAGAAGGCATTGGCAAATAGGAAGTGGTGGTTGTGCAAACTTTACTAATCTCAATGAAGCCTACCGATAGTTTCCCGCTACCCATGATCGGCAAAGTCATCAACTCCACTACTGGGCATGAGCTCTAAAGTTTCTTTTATGCATTTTGAGGCTTTCCTCACCTAGAAAAACAATAATGTGAGCAATAGAGTAAGGCTTGCCTGTATAGGTAGTGCCACACCCAAGTAAGTTTGAACATCTAGCACAATATTGGGATTTCCATCCCATTGCATCTCCAATTCCATTGTGATGCCAGAATCATCTGCTTCAACAATTGACACACCTAAAATTGCAAGTATTCCATATAAGATCTAACAAAGCATTTCAAACAAACACAAAATAGGGAGTATAATGACAGAATTATATCTCACAGATAAAATTTTGCATGGGTAAGATTATGGTGGTTAAGTACCTTTACATGGAAATGGTACCATTCCTACAGTATATCAAAAGATGGAGATTGCATGCTAGAGTTCTCTAAATATTTATAGTAATTCAAACCATAGTGTATATACACACACTCAAAAAAAACCATTTCCTGTCAAACACACATAATCAACATTCATGGAGAACACACATTCTTATTAGTATTATCAACAATTAAAGAAAGCCAACTAAGTCAACACATATCTATCATGACCATAATCAAGTATCAAATATAGGAACACATGACCAGACTACATATGCTTCTCAATCAATATAATTCTTTTCCGAAAGTACACAGCACATAGATGAAATTCAAGTGTACGGTGAACAACAAAATGATGAAATTCAGCTAAATATGCTTCTCGATCAATATAATTCTTTTCCGAAAGTACACAGCACATAGATGTATTCCAATTTTATTGCAGTCAATGTTCAAGTAGCAGCTATAAATAAGATGACCAACCTGTGAATTGAGGTGCAATAGTCCCAAGAGTTAACTTTGAAAACTTGAGGGAAGATAAGACAACTGGCCTATATTGTTCAAGAACTGGCTCAACAGAACTTTTTATTACCTCAGATGCTGCCTGTAATTGTACAGAAATTACAACTAGATCATGCTATCACTAGAGACAAATCATCCCAAATAAATGCGCTATATGTCATAGCAACCACAAGCATGCAGTATGTGAGATAACTGCAAGCATTGAAAATCCCAAAGACAAAACTCGAGCAATAAGAGAGGATGAAGGGAACCTGATCTACATAAGGCCAAATTTTTGTAAGTTGAACGTTAAGCCAATTTAGCTGCAAGATTCAACAAGATAATGTTAAAATATTGCCAAAAGGGGAAAATAAAAAAGAAAATGCTGATGCAAACAAATACAACATACTCAACTTTTGCCTCTGTGCAAAAACAACCCATGAAGGGTAATGTTTAGCTGGAAGAATCTTTCTTGAATCTTCAACGGTCATTCTTGAGAAAGCTGCTATAGTAGTAGCCTGGAAAAGGATTAGACTTTATCTCAGTTTAAGAAATTGGACCAAGAGAACAAAATTTCTGTATTTCTTTCTATTTCAAGGTAGATGAAATGCTTGATGAAGAGATGCCTCTTGGAGAGAATCTTAAAAATTAGAAACTTGTTACTAAAGGTATAAGCATGTCAAATTCCAGTAATAGCTGAAAAGTAATAAATTATTATAAATTTTTATTAGATTTAAGTTTCGTTTTTTAGTTGATCATGCATTTTTTCCCATATTTCTAGTTCAATTTCACTCTTTTAGCTCAAGTTACTGCTTTTCATCAGTTACATGCTGATAAGTGGAGTTTGGCTCTTATTTGAAATGCGGGTGACCTATGGTAGCTACCACACCCATGGATCGTGATGCAGAAATTTAAAAGATTAAAACCCTAGAAGAAGCACAACCTGCCTGTGTCAACTAACATAGGCGTGGATCTTTGCCGCTATCGCAACCCTAATTTAACCCTCCTCTATATAAAGCCAAGAAAAAGAATTTTAAAGCATCTTTTGGCTACGAGAACAAAGGGACGATTTCTCTAAGGGGTTGGAGATCATCTAAAGCTATCAAAGAGGAGAAAGAAAACAAAGATCAAAGGAGAGATTCATCAGTCTACAAGAACATCACACGTGGAGGATCAAGAGTTTATTCTTTCTTATTCTTTGATTTATTTCATATTTAGATCTATAATTGATATGAATAATTTAGCTTATAAATCGAACATGAGCAAGTAGATCTTTTATTTTAGGATTGGGATTAGCCCAATGTTTAGATAATTGACAATGTATTGACTTTTATTTTCTTATTAATGTTTATTTGCTTTTGATTCACTTTTATGGAACTTAATGCTTGTGAATGAGTTGGGCCCCTCATATTTGCATGATTTTAGATACCAAAGGAAGGACCGAAAGGTGAACTAAGGTGTTGAAAACCCTAAAATTGAACCCGAAATCCTAGATTATGATTTCTTGAGGATAACTGGATGTCATAGAACTTAAAGGATCTAATTAGATTCAATTACAACAAAAGTAGGAGTTGTTCTAAATTAGATATGTCGCTATATTCTGAAAGGAAATAGTGAGTATTCTAGGATATTCCACCTTGAAAGTAATTAAACTAAATTAATAAAAAAAGTCAATACGAAGTCTTTTATCTATCATTGTGGTGAACCTTAATCCTATAAGTCTTTGAAATCTGAATTATTCATCTAAGCCATTGGTAGCCTTTAACTTTGACAATTTTAGTTTTCATTAGTTATTATTTCCACGATTCACTTACCTATTAATTCATCTAAATAACCCTAATTGCAAGAAATTGGTAATTAGCAACAAAGTCCTCGTGGGAACGATATTTAATTTACTACTTGAACAATTCATGCACTTGCGGTACACATCAATAGCATGGTGGGAGAAATATTTGTTAAAACAGGCCAGATGCAAATGCTCTCACTAAAAGTTAAAAAAGATTATTTTTAGCTCACACAAAATAAACAACAAAACAAAGAAAACATTTCAGCAAAATCAATCAAGAAAGTGGCTCACCATCTCTGTTTCCTGGCTTTGGCACACAATATTAGGTTGTAACCAAAATAATTGAGAATTTAGCTTGCAGACAACTAAGAGGGCCTTGGAAATTTTTTACCATGTCTATGATTTAATTCAAAGCTGCAGTTGATCAAGAAGCTGCTGGCGGTTTACCTCATTTGGTTAATGCAGAAGAAAGTCATAAAAGCAATGTATAGGCATTATGACTGGAGGGTAAAACATAGAAATACATTTATTGTCAATGGTTCTACAAATACAGAGTTATTTTCATTTGGATTAGGCACTGCAGCAGTTGGTTGAAACAAATGAACAGTCTCACTAGCTAATTCAGGCAACTACTACTCAAACCTTTATGACTCTATCAAGTGATATCATTGTGGCTATCAAAAGCAAGCCTAAGTATTGAGCAACAGAACAATATTGAAAACCTCTTATTGTAAAAGTGACTAGCTGGGCTAGCTTGGATATAGTTACTTGCAACTTTAAAGATTTGCACACTAATTGGACCAAGATAGACATAGTCAACACAGGTTGTATCAAAATCTGCATATCTAGCCACAAAAGACAGTCCATTTCACCCAAGTGATGACACCTATTTTGTTCTCCATTAGGCCTAATGTCTATATCTAGTATCTCCCATGTAAATGGAAGGGAAAAAGAAATTTTTGAAAGCATTTCCATCCTCTGGCACGAAGCTAAAGGATTCACTTGTATCAAATATCTAACTTAGCTGTGAAGAACACATGGCAGATGCATAAACATATAAAGCACACATCTCTTTTTCTTTACCAGTACAACTTGTCCTGCATGGAAGTTTACTGAAAGTTTATTGTGATGAAGCCAAGCAAATATACAGCAGAATTCATACCAACGATGCAAACAAATAAAGAAATCAAAGTTATTTCATCAAAATCCATGCAAACACAACATCCAAAACTCAAAACTCTGCATATCCTCTAGCATTCTTTAATAGCTAAAAGATTATCATGAAGCATCCCATGAGCAATCACCCATGAATCAGTAACACCACTTTCCAAACAAACATCTTTCATCACAAACAATCTTCGCAACAATGTGAGCTAATTTAGGATACCAATACCCATCCCAAAATGCATCTAATACACCCCAATAATCCCCAATCAATTCTTCATAAAAAACTACACAAAACTCAAACTAAAAGTCAAACAATTAACTTGATACCCTACATTCAAACATCCATCCAAGAAATTAAAACACCATAAAGAAAATCATATGATTCTAAACCAACAGAACAAGAAACCCCAAAAAAAATTATCGGCATTACCAACTCGGCGCGCTTCTTGGATCGGAAGTTCTCCAATTGGACGAAAGCGATAATGAGGGCGACGCCAGCGGCGAGACCAAGCACAAGCCCTAACAAAAACTCCATCACTGAGCTCGTGGGGACGTAAACGAAGGCAATGAATTCACGAAGAGGAGAAGAGAAGCTAGGGATTTATCTCTAAAACCATTAGGGCAAGCGATCGAGGAATCACGGGAGGTCCGCCATTGAAGAATCGAGGATTCGTTTCGTCGATTGGGTGGGAAAAGATCGAAGCTTTCTTTGCCGACCGTTGGGCATCGTGGGACCCTTTTCTTGTTCGCCATTCATAGACTGCCACGTGGATTGCTGGCTCCAGTTAGGAACCAATCATGTAAAGCCACGTGGACATTTGGAAAGAAGGGACCCACTAGTGGTGACAGTTAAGTTTGCCGACCGTTGGGCTCTCTGGACCCTTTGCTATCTGCCAATCATAGACTTCCACGTGGAGTTTGGGCCCATGCTAGTAGACCTCCACGTGGAGCTTGGGCCCATTCCAGTGACCAATCATAGAAAGCCACGTGGACAGGGATTAGAGGGAAAGTGATGTAGCCTTTTTTTTCACAAATTAGTATATATAATATAAAAAAAACTATATTTTTATGAATATATTTTATAAAAGTCAATTGTTTGTCCTTTACTTGGCTCTTTCCCAAAAAAATTCAAAAATTCTTGGTTTCATCCTTGAAAAAGAGGGCATATTTGGTTATCACTAATTGAAACCTCCAATTTTAGTTTCTTCTGCAAATCTTGGTGTTAATAGTTATGGATTTGTTTATGAAATATATCATCTGCATTCTTATTTTAGTGACATGCATTGCACAAAGAGATATTGGTATGTCTTGAAGCAATTCAGAGTTCTTCAAGTCAACGGAGTAATTAAGGTTCTCTATTCACAGGGCGATTTTAATTGACATTATTTGTTTTACTTAGTTTGATACTTAATTTCTCAATTGCCCATTATTTATCAACTGATGAATCAACCGAAGAGAATGATACTTTAGTAGGGCATGTATAAGTCTCGGTGAAGCAAATAGGGGTAGGCTCGTGCACACATAGATGTTAAGATCACTCACTACTCCAATTTCAAAAATGTATTCTTACATATGATTAAACTCTCACACTTACTATTACTATAGGTTCTAATGGAGATCTAGTTACCGATCACGTGGTCATTGTTAGAAGATATTCAAAATTACAATTGGTTTCCATAAGAATTGACTTATACAAGATACAAAATTTGAATTAAATTATAAATAAATCATTTTCAATGGTGTGACAGAGATGGGAAATAAATAAATAAATCAACTGGAAAAAGAACCTTTCCTAATTTTCATTTATAAATAAAAAAATAAATAACATGTGATGAGTCTGGGGACTCAATAATGTTGTTGAAAAAGTAGGAATAAAAATGATGAGCATTTATCAAGAGGGGGAAATAAGATTGTGAACTTTGTACTTTGAAACTAAAAAACAAACTACATGTGGAGTAACATGGAAGGCAAGTCCCACTTTCTTTAAATAGTTCGGAATTTTTACTTTTTTTAGTTATAAAAAAACTTTATTTGTAATTGTTAATCATATATCACTCGATTAAATATTATGCCTATTAAAATTATCAATATTTATTCTATTAAATCCTCTTTGGAAAAGTTTGGAATTCCATGTAATATATATATATATATATATATTATTTTGAGTTGAGAATTGTAAAAGAAAATTCAAAAATTTTATTTTGATTTTTAGAAACCTTTTCTTTTTCATTAACCTATAAATAATAAATACATTTTTATATTTTTAAAAACCATTTTTCCCCTTATTTTTTCAATACTCAGCAACTATATACCCATTCCAAATGACATGACACATTGTATTTCCTAGGGCTTGGTACAGACAAGGATTTAATTTAATAGCTATTTTCGTAAGGGTGTAAAAGCAATTTTTCCTAAAAAAATTAGATTATCTAAAAAATAAATATAAAATATTCCTGTTCTATTTTACTTGTCTCATTTTAGAAGTTTATTTATTTATTTATTCATTTAAAAAATTTGTAAAGCATAAATATTATTTTTTTTCAAATTTATCTTTTATATTTAATATATTTCTACAACTTTTAATAAATTAGATTCAACTGCATATTATTTAAAATATATTTTAAATAAAAGTAATATTGAAAATTAATATATTTTTTATAAATTTTAGAAAACCAACTAATTTTAACCAACACTAGGTATTCTCCCCGGCTTCGCATTGGAGTTTTGCATAAATAAATAAGTGCAATTAATTTTTTTTTTAATTATTAATATCATAAGTAATATAAATAAAAACTTAAATATAATAAAAAAATTAAATTTGTTTTTTGAAACAGTCTTAGAGTAGATTATAAAAATAATATAATTAAACAACTCATACAATGGAAATTATTGTATAATAGGCAAATTTTCTTGCTTCGCTTCGGATTTTTTTTTTCTTTATTCTTTACAATTTTGATGGTTGTAAGACAATATTACGTATAGACATAATTTGAAATAAAATAGTTTAATTAAGGAAATTATAAAATCATGCAAAGAGTTTTTAAGAGAATAAATAAAGCAAATGCAAATAAAATAATACTCCGCAGAAGAACTATTTAAAAAAATAAAAATAAAAATAGAATAAAAATGAAAAGGTGAAGAAAATTTAATTACAATAAAAGATATCACAACCTCTTCTATAGCTCATTAAAAAAGTTAAATCAATGATCATATTTTAGAAATACATTTAGGTAGATCAGGGGCCATATTAAAATAAGTTTAAATGTTTAATTACAACTTACAAAGTTACAATTGCGTATTTTCAAAATAAATAAATAAATAAATCACATGTTCATACATCTTTAAATTGTCTCATTTAGGATATTTGATTGCTTTATTTTTTCAATGTTTTCACAAATATTATTATTTACTCTATACTATTATATTATTATAGTATATGATGTAAATCTTATCCCTTTATCCTTTATTTATATTTCAATTCATATGATTTTAAGACATATTTTTAAACGTACTGAGTGATAAGATGGCAGAAATTACAACAATTTTACATATTTTTTAATCATTAAACTAAACCTTATCAGTAACGTGTATTAACTAGTTCATTACAAAAATTATTTCACCTTTAAAAAGGTTTACTATGCAAATAAACACTTCAACATCTTGATCACGAAAATAAATGAATAAATAAATAAATAAATAAAAATATCAAAAGTGTAAGCAAATCTTTATCCATGCATCAATATCACATTCCTATCAACCATGGAAGTAATAATTAAATCTAAGGCAACATAATAATAATAATAATAATAATAATAATAATAATAATAATAATAATAATAATAATAATAATAAACATGAAGCAAATCTACACAAATCTATGCAGTAGTAAAAGATAAAAAAGAGATAAAAACTTGCAAAATAATAAAGACATTAAAAAGGGAAATATTTAAGGTTAAAAATAAAAAAGATAAGACTAACCGGATAATGTAAGAATGAGATCGATGACTGTTGTTTTGCGAAGATCTTGATCCGAAAAAAACAATAAAAAGATTATATTTTTGCAAGAAAATAAAAAAATAAATAAATAAACTTGTAATTAAAAATCCCAAAAAGGTAAAGAGGAACCTAGGAGTTTGTGGTAGATTTTTGTCGCATCGGAGGAAAAAGATTAGGCTGCAATGGAGTTCGAGAAAGCTCTGGAGATGTGCTATGGTGTGGGAAAGTGGTGGCTTGATCCTTTGACCTCTTTATTTTGTATCACGTGACACCACGTGCGAGACATTCTATCAAAATCCAAAGGGCAGGAGATTGAACTACGCCACGTAGTTCCAAAACTAACTAATCCATGTCTATTACATTTCTAACTACTTTCAAATTCTCAAATTCAACGAAACAAACACTAGATTTTCAAGTCTTTTGTAATTACAATCACATGTAGTTTTATATCCGGCCAAACAAACACACCCTTAGTTTATGGAGTTTCAATATCTTTCATCATTTAATTATATTCTATATGTTGATATCTTTATTTTTTTTCTAATTTACTTAGATATAATCCAAGATAAATGGCGAGTTTCAATTATGACTTGCAAAATTACTAAAAAAAAAAATATAATTTGATAACTCCTTATAGGTATACATTTACCACAAAACAAATATTTTTCAATCACTGTAATTGGTTTTGAAAGGTCTTATGGAGTATTTAATGCAAAATTAATGAAAGCAATTAAACTTTTATATTACTAATTTCATAATTAATTACAAATATTCAAGTTAAGTGCAATAATATTTAAAAAAAAATCACAATTATTCCTTGAAATGCTCTCAAGCCAAATTATACATCTACTTTATATATATGTATAGACTTTGGATTTCAAAGGTCTTATAGACATTTATTGCATAAATAAATAGGTATAATTAAAAAATTTATATTATTAATATCATAAGTAATATAAATAAAAACTTAATTGTAATAAAAAATTAAATTTATTCCTTCAAACACTTAGGAGCAGATTATAAAAATAATATAATTAAATAATTCATACAATGGAAACTATTGTATACTTTTGATTTCATTAATAAATAAGTGCAACTATGCAATTAAAAGTTTTTTAATTATTAATATCATAAGTAATATAAATAAAACTTAAATGTAAATTTTTTTAGAGTGATAATCATATAAGTGAATATTTGAAAAATATTAATTGATATAAATAATTGATTAAAAAAATAGTAATTACTGGATCACCTTGTGATTGCAAATTTTATTTTTATACATTAATAACATAACATTTGAAACTAATAAAATAATGAAAGAATATAAAATTTGAATAAAAGTAGAACAGAAACAAATTAAGCATCTCTATCCTTGCAATTAAAAATTTATAATTACAATATTGCTAATTTTATAAGGAGCTCACTTCCCCCACTTCAGTGTAAAAAATACTGAAGTGGGTTTGTGTTAAAACCCACTTCAGTATGAAGTGGGGGGAAGTGGCCTCCACTTTAGAGGAAAAGAATATAAAATGTAGGGGAAGGCAATCCACTTCCCCCACTTCCACTCTACTGAGTAGAATGAGCGTCTCTTAATGTTTATTATAGTTTCAAACTATAAAATTGTTAGTTTTGGGCTTTTAAACTTTTTAAACACGTAGTCATTCATTTGTGCATTGACCAGTGAGTACCCACCGTGTCTTGTGATGAGAGATTTCGAGTTTGAACCTCTCAACTTATAATACATATTGGTCTCATGTGGGAGGTCTATATGAGAAGTACTTTCCAACCTTTCTAGACTTATATGACAAATGGAATTTATCTCTAGGAGATCTCTAAATCACTATAATTAGTGCAATTTTCATAGTCGCTTTGTCGGACTAACAACGCTTGTTGTTTTTTGCTTTTGTAAAAGAAATCATATTTTGCCACATTATTAATATTTTTTTTTAAAAAAAATGTATTATCATATTTAAAAGTAAAATCTCAAACTGATGCGACAAAAGGATTGTCATGTGTCCATTGAAGCTTGCTTATCTTAGGCTAATAGCATATGAAAACTAAACATTATTCCTTCCTAGCTTCTAAGCATAATTATTGAAAGCGAAATAAATTGTAAAAGGTTAAGGAGAATAATACAGAAGTGATGACTACGAGACAGTAAGGATAACATAACCAGTCTAATTATTCAAATGTCAACAAACATGATAATATAGGAATCCTTAGTAGAAGTCTCAATCTGATGTAAGCATTGTATGTTACACTTGGGCATAATGTCAAGATACATATATTATAATAAAACAACAACTAATTGCATCACACAGAGAAATTCAGCTGAGCTGAGACTTGGTCTCTGGCTGTGCTGCTTCTAGGCCAAGTGGTCTTATAAGGCGCCTTACTCACCACTTTACTGTATGTACAACCCATTTTTCTGTCTGTAATAGCAAGTTTCTCGTGTCTTAAAAACTTCCTAATTTCAAATTTGCAATTTCAATTACACTATGAGCAAGCGATGTTGGATATAGAGAAGCAGTGGGAGTAGAAACATATTCTTTTCATGTTTATTAATAAAATCAATATATATATATATATATATAAAGGTAGACTACCCTATTTAGTCCCTTTAATATAATCAGTCTACCCCTTTGTTTCCTCTAATATGATTTATCCCTAGGAGGTCCCTGTATTTTAATTTTTGAGAAATATAAATCCCTCTCTCTAATATAATTTATCCCTAGGAGGTCCTTATGAAAGCTTACATTTCTCAAAAATTAAAATACAGAGATCTCGTAGGAACAAAATATATTAGAAGGACCAAAATGGCAGACTGACTATATTAGATGGACTAAATAGGGTATTCAACCATATATAAATAGCTATATATGCCACATGAGCTTCTAGTGCTCAACATTTAACACTAATTAACTATTTCCTGGTTCATAATTTGTTTCCAAGTTAATCTCAGTTAATAAATTCCAGTAACTAATAATTAACAAACATGGGTAGTGAATAGTAAATACCTGTCTTTGCTCTTCTTCAAGAAACATTGGACTGAATTCCTCCTTGAAGTTGATAGCTCTGTCGGTCAAGCAAACACAAAAAAGATTTGAGATATTTCTCACCATTTTTTAATATCCAAGATATTTAAAAAAAATGTATTTACTATCTTCAAACCATAAGGAATGCTGCCCACCTCGCAATACCGCAAACACCGTAACGCAATCCAATATCCCTTGCCACCTTCATGTAACCCTTATCCCTCAAAAAGTTCCCTATGAATTTTTAACCAACCAATACATGACCCATTACGCTTTTTTTCGAACCCAACTATAGTAACGACATGATTAGGAAGACCTTCATGATGCTGAAAGAATAAACCATCTCTATAAAACAAAAAAAATCTATGTTATCACTAAACATCGCAGCCGAAACAGGCTGGTGGGCTACAGTTTTAAGCAGTCCCTCCTCGTTTGCAGACACAGTCTGAAAATCACTGATATATGTTATCGTTGTCCTTACTTTCCATTCCTGACACCAACCTTGAGTTCCTCTATAGGGCTAGTTAGCTTCTGATGTCACACCACCATTGTTTATCATAAATACAAATACAGTTTGTATATACCCACCCAGCACCCATGGCTCCACATGTCACAATCTACTAGTTGTTGTGCAGACAAGGATACCAAGCAACCTGTGCCGAGTTTAAAAACTCCCCATTTAGTCCCTCCAATATAGTCAGTCTGCCCCTTTGGTCCCTCTAATATGATTTGTCCCTAAGATGCCCCTCTAGTTTAATATTTTAAAAATATAAGTCCTCATAAGGACTTTCTAGGGACAAATTATATTAGAGAAGGGGACTTACATTTTCCAAATATTAAAATAGAGGGACCTCCTAGGGACAGATCATATTAGAGGACCAAAGGGACAGGCTGACTATATTAAAGGGACTAAATAGAGTATTCTACCATTTTTTATCAACCAATACTTAAATCCCATTACGATATTTCCCGTACCGAACTATAGTAACAGTATGATTAGGATAATCTTCATGATGCTCAAAGAATAAACCACCTCTATACTGCTTAAAATTTACTTTTTCAGAAAAGACAGCAGCTGAAACTGTTTGGTGGGCTACATGTTTAAGCAAAGCCTCCTTATTTGCAGGCACATGCTGATAATCAGTTATATATGCTACAGGTGTTCTTGCTTTCCGTTCCTGGCAGCAACCCTGAGTTTCTGTGTAGGGATAGTTATCTTCTAATGTCACACCACCATTCCTTATAATATACTTGAATGCATTAATCATATTGTCAAACAGCATCCATGGCTTATCCTGTCACAATCTCTTAGTTGTTATGCAGACAGAGAAACCAAGCGGCTTGTGTTGATCTTAAAGGCTCCCTCCACAGCAGCTAACGCAGCAAAGCCCAACATGAATCTATACACATAAAATAAAATCAGGAGAGGATGTACTAGAAAAATTAAAAGAAATTTTAATTAATATTTTAAGCTTACCACACCTGCCTTGTCTCTTTATAGGAGTGACCGCTCCTTTGTCCCTCCAATCCACGGACTCAGGTAAATCAGTGACATTCACATTCTGATACTTGAACATCCTCGTGGCATGTTGGTATCGCTACCTACACGTAGCCATCCACCTCCCAAATATGATGAGCCTTTTGGCATTGGCCACGAGGTTATATACGCCCCAGGGCTCTCACCAAATGAAACATGGTCACTGGAGAGGCACTGAGAACAAAAGAAGGATGAAGGAGAAAGTTAAGATCAGCGAGGTCTTAATGCCATTTCACCCTTTGAGTCCTTATAGTCTATACTATTCATAGTTAAGGACATATTTGACATGATTTCAATTTTTATATGAGAAAAAAAAAACCACTTCAATACTTATATTTATGCAGTTGTATTATATTATTTAGGTTGAATACCCTATTTAGTCCCTATAATATAGTCAGTCTGCCCATTTGGTCCCTCTAATATTATTGGTCCCTAAGAGGTCTCTCTATTTTAATATTTGAAAATTTTAAGTCCCTCTCTAATATAATTTGTCCCAAGAGAGTCATTATAAGGACTTATATATTTTAAATATTAAAATAGAGGGACATCCTAGATGATATGCAGAGATAACAACCCAATTCAACCTAAACGGGCAAACCCTTATATGAAAAAAAGGGATTTCATTTTTTTATCATTTATGTATAAGGAGGATATGATCTCTAATCTAATTTGGACTGGGGATGGGGCAGAGTTAAGAAAAGGACTATCTTCTCTAATCCCCATCCTTTGCTATCTCATCCCGCCTTCGAAAGTTAATATATAAATGTATATAATAGAATAATTATTCTATTATAAATAAATTATATATTAATAAATTATATGATTAAAAGTTAATTTTTAAAATTATATTATATTGAAATTTAGTCAAACATTAAAATATTCCATAAAAAAATAATAATAAAATTAAATTAAAATTAAAAATAAAATTAAACTTGTGGAAAATTTATTTTTAATATATATATATATATATAATTGATGATCAGTTAGATTGCGTGTTTTACAAAGTTACTGAAGTATTATTAAAATTAAGGTGTTTAAGGCAGTTATATGGATATGATAATTAACAATGATAATCTATTGTCAATTGTTTGTCCTTTACATGGCCCTTTCAAAAAAAAAAATAAATAAATAAATAATTCTTGGTTTCATCTTTGAAAAAGAGGGCATATTTAGTTATCACTAAATGAAACCTTCTATTTTAGTTTCTTCAGCAAATCTTGGTGTTAATAGTTATGGATTTGTTTATGAAATATATGATTTTCATTCCAACTTTCGTGACATGCATTGCAGAGAAAGTTCCTCAAGTCAACGTGAGTAATCAAGATTTTCTATTCACAAGTCGATTTTGAATTATATTATCTTAATTTGAAACTCAATTTCTCAATTGCAAATTATTCATAAACAGGTGAACAAACCCGAAAAAAGTTGATAATTTGTAGGAAGAATCGAAATAGTGATCAGTGGTCGCGCACATGGATGATAAAGACTCACTCATACTCGAGAAACGTATAACGCATTCATAATTCAAGCTCTCACCACTTGTAAAAACTTTTAATGAGGGACTCTAAATATTAATGAGATTAAGTGATAATATTTTCAAAAATTACAATTGGGCTCCACAAGAATTGATTTAAATTTGAATTAAAAAAATAAATTATTTCCAATGGTGTGAGAGAGATGGGAAATAAATAAATAATCACTAGAAAAGGACCTTTCCTAATATTTATTTAATGAATAAATAAATTAATAAATAACATGAGCGGACTCAATAATGTTGTTGAAGGGGCAATAAGATTGTGAACTTTGTTCTTTGAAACTAAAAAACAAACTACATGTGGAGTAACATGGAAGGCAAGTCCCACTTTCTTTAAATAGTTCGGAATTTTTATTTTTTTTAGTTATAAAAAAACTTTATTTGTAAGTTTTAATCATATATCACTCGATTAAATATTATGGCTATTAAAATTAGAGAAATATTAGAAACACTGCAGTGGAAATTTGAATAGTTATAAAGACTAATAAATAATTTTCTCATAAAATTATCCATATTTATTATTATATTAAATCCTCTTTAGAAAAGTTTGGAATTCCATATATATATATATATATATATATTCTAAAATTTTTATTATGGTTTTACAAACTTTTTTTTTCATTAACCCATAAATAATAAATAAAATTTTCTATTTTAAAAAAACCATATTTTCCCCTTATTTTTTCACTACTCAACAAGTGTAACCATTCCAAATGACATGACACATTGACACATCATATTTCCTAAGGCTGGTACAGACAAGAATGTATCACTTAAAATACCTATTTTCTTAAGGTTGTATAAGCAATTTTCCTTAATAAAACTAGATTATCTAAAAAATAAAATATTCCCTGTTGTTTTTTATTTGTCTCATTTTAAATGTTTTTTAACTATTTTATTTATTCATTTAGAAAATTTGTAAAACATTAAATATTATTATTTTTTTCAAATTTATCTTTTATATTTAATATATTTATATAACTTTCAATAAATTATATTCAACTATATATTATTTAAAATACATTTTAAGTAAAAATAATATTGAAAAAATAATATAATTTTCATAAATTTGAGAAAACCAACTAATTTTAACCAATGTTGTTTAATTGTAATTTAGTTAAAATAGAGTTAGTAAAAAGGACTGGGGAGAGTTGTAATCAATGGTCTTTTTGCTTTCACATACCCTCAAAATTATGATATTAAAACTCTATATGTTAGGACTTTATAATTACTAATACAAAAATAGGTATTTTATTATGTATTTTTTATTTTTACTTTTTTCCACACGTATGTGATATGTCATACTGAAATATGGACCTTAATTACAAAAAATAATATTTATATATACATACAAATATTTATTATTAAAAATAATTTTTAATCCTATAGAAAGAGATTTTCCTTTGATTTGTATCTTGCCTTTCTCTTTGCAAAATGGATGAAATTGAAAGGATAAGAAGCAATGCCATTATTTTATAATTTCTTTTAAATAAGAGTGTATATGTAACAAGGTTTCTCCCTCTTTAACACATATTAATAAACTATTTGTTTTTATATATTTGATAAAAATTTTAAAAAGAATTTAGAATAAAGTGGATAAGAAAAAAATCAAGTTAATTCAAACACAAGCACATTAAAAACTAAAAAGAGTTGCAATATTTGAATGATATGATCTCAAATGACTTTAACACTTTTAAGCTTTACAGATGATAATTTTTTCATAAGAATAAGAGCAAAAATTTTATCTAAAATCTCAAATTGGTCATCAATTGTCTTCAACAAATTTCTTATATACTCATAATCTGGAACCACACATATCGTAAGTAATTAGGTTTCTCAAAATTATTACGTAAGGATATCACATCTAAAGTATAAATATTAGCATGAGTATTCATTCTTCCTAATCAAAAAGTCAATATTTATGCACCCCAATTGGAAAAGAACCATTCGTTTCCAAATTTTATAATTATCTCCCTTTAATAAAGGAATATCACATAGTTTTGATGATAAATGTTATATTCCTTCGGAAATGACTGATAATTATAAAATTTAAAAAGAAAGGTTCTTCGCCAATTAAGGTGCAAAGATATCAACCATGCAATTAGGAAGGACAAACACCTATGGTAGCATTAGTACTCTAGGTGTAGTTGCCTTATGAGAGCAATCTAATAGCTTGAGCATGATGCTCAGTACAACAATTATATTAACTAGTATTTGTGATTATATTTCAAATTGCAAGTACAGAAGAGATTTGTTGAAGGATGAATCTACATGGTCGTTAGTGGGAGCACTTGCCCCCCACTAAAATTTGAAATATCCATTACTCCCATAAATTTATTATTGTATAAATAGTTAATTTTTTATTTTATTTTTACTAGTTGCCCCCAATAAAATTGAAAAATAAAGATATATATATATATATATATATATATATATATTAAATTTTGCCCCCTCTAAACAAAAAATCCTCAATCTGTTCCACTAATTGATGATTAATTTGAGACTTCAAATAAGACTTTTGCTCGTACTCTTATGACAATTATTATTTATGAAGTTCACAAGGTTTAAATTCATGCGAGAGCACATCATGTAAATAAAAAATATTGCAACTCTTTTTAAAACTCTCAATATTGAGTAACTAGATATTTTCCTTATACATTTGATTTTAAATTCTCTTTCTCATAAATATAGTCATTTCAAAATCTCTTATAAGATATATTTTGGCAAACATTCTAGTAATAAATTTCTGTGTTCAAGAGAAAAAAGATTGCTAATCTATACCTTCTCTGCATAAATGGGTAAAGTATTTACAAGAACAATATATTGAGTACTCTTATCAGTAGTTTATATATAACCCTTTCAATATAAGGATTAACAAAGGATTAACTCCACTTTAAATTTTTTTAAAGTAGATTATCATCCAAAATACTCATTAGGATTATATAAGATTCTAATAATAAAGTTATAACTAATCTATTTAATATGAATCCAAATTTAAATTCGTATGCTTGTATTAAGCCATCATTCTACATATACACACACTAGTTCAAATTTATACATTGAGTTGATTTTCTTGCTTATATTCCCCTCTGATGAACATGGATTATTATACTCAATCATTAATTTACTTCATGAAAAATCCTTTTATTTTCACATAAATGTTGTAAATTTTTCTTTCTCCCCTATATTTTTTAAATGTATAATTATAAAAGTTATATAGGTAAAAGTATTTTTAAAATATAATTTTTTATAAATCATTTTTATTGAAAAAAAGAAAAAGCATAATAATAAAAATATATATATATATAGAATGTTTAGAAATTGATACATGAGGAATATAAATGATAAAAAAAAAATCTAAATCAAAATTTGCAAATCTCCCAATTAAACAAAAAAAAAAAAAAATCTTAATATTAATTTTTAAATTCACATAACTCCAATTAAATTATTTTTAATTACGAACACAAAGTATGATCATTAATTTAAAATTATATATATATACCCCCAAAAATTCACCTAATTATGTGTATACCCTTTAATAAGGCTAACTACCATATATATTATATAAAATTTGAGTTATTTACATATATATAGATCTTTACCCTATATATCATTAAAATATATTATTATATGTTAAATGGCTAAAAATTATATATATATATATATATACACACAAGTTATTAATTTAATATTTATGAATATATACTCTAAAAAAAAAAAAATTTATTTTATTCATAATATCTAAATCCTAAAAATTAACATGCGAGAGATGGTTTAGAAATTTAAATAAAATTTTTTTTATTATAAAAAGTCATTATTTGTATAAAAATTTAAATAAATATATTTTTTATTATTTGTATAATGCATAAGACTAATTATTGTTATTGTGCCACAGAGCTATGAAACTTTTGGCATATATTTATATATATATAAATCAAAACATTTAGAAATATATTCACAGGAAAAAAAATAAAGATAATTTTGAGGGGTGTATACAAGAAAAAAAAAAATCTTTAAAATATTCATAAGAATGCTTATGCAATTATGACAGTTAACGGGGGTATAAATGCAAAAGAGTTCCTTTTGGAATCCTTTTAATACGAAACGAACTTCTCTCTTCTTCTCCACCGTCTTCATTCTCTCTCTCTCTCTCTCTCTCTCTCTCTCTCTCTCTCGCGTGCGAGCTCGAGCTCGAGCTCGTCGGCGATGGCGGGGAACGATTGGATAAACAGCTACTTGGAGGCGATCCTGGACTCTGGGCCCAGGGATCGGGGCGGAAAAGAAGTCGTTGTTGCTCCGGGAGCGCGGCAGATTCAGCCCCACTAGATACTTCGTCGAGGAAGTTATCACTGGCTTCGATGAGACGGACCTTTATAAGTCTTGGGTTCGGGTTGGTGTCTTCTACTGATCTGGACTTCGTTTTCTCTTTTGTTTTTTGTTTTTAATTCCTGTAGGTTTGCTCCTCTGTTTGTAGTTTTTTCTTTTCTTTTGATTTAATTGAATGTGATTGAGTTTGTGGATTTTGTTTTGTTTGAGTATTTTATCTTCCGGTAAAGTGGCTAAAGTTGAGGTTTTTCCCCCTTCTTGGTTACTGTTTGTTTATATTTTTGGTTTTTCAGGATTCAGTGAGTTGATTTTCTGAATTTTCATTTTATTTGATATCTTGGTGTTGAGAAGTTGATTGAAGATTGGATTTTTGGATTGTTAACTTGGTGACTGTGTATGTGTGTGTGTGTGTTTTAATTCTTCAGAATTGTGTTCTGTAGATTTGATGAGGCTTGGGCTTTTTCCCTATAATTTTAATTTTTTTGTATTGATGTTTGCTGAAATGAGTGCTGATGTTCCTTTTTGTGTTTGTGTTTTAAAGTGTACTCTTATTTTTTGATGTTATTGGAATGCTCACCAATTCATTAATTTGACTTCTTTATTCATCAAAATTTTGATTTGGGATCATGTTTTCACACTTATCTTTAGTATATTGCGGTACTCATTCTCCAGTTTCTTCCACTTAACTGTTTGGTCACATATGTTTGTTTTAAGTTTGACTTTGTCTGTGGAATTCTTCTTAATTTGAAGTTTTGCTTTTTTTTGTAAAAATGTGGTAGGCTGCATCAACAAGGGTCCACAGGAGAGGAAACACAAGGTTGGAGAACATGTGCTGGAGGATCTGGAATCTTGCTCGCAAGAAGAAACAGGTATTATGTTTTGTTCTGC